>NW_023365714.1:29172-78256 GCF_000003815.2 Branchiostoma floridae
ATTCATCAGATAGTCTTTAACTCGATGTATTAAGGATTTGATGGAAAAAAACCGTGCATTTCAGCCAATTGGCTGCCAAATGTTTTTACTGAAGTTGTGTTGTGCAACGAATAAACCATTCATTCATTCATTCATTCATTCATTCATTCATTCATTCAACGTATAAAGGACTTGTATATTTTTTCTAGAACCTGACGGGATAATTTGAATTTTAAAACACTAAATAATTGGACACTTTTAGAGGCTTTGGTGACAATGCTTTCAATGTGTTGATGCCAAGACATATTGGAGCTAAAAGTAACCCCAATATGCTTGTGACTAGAAACTGACTTTATCATGGTTTTATTAAGAAAAAGAGGGGGATGGACCGGATAAATTCTTTTGGAGGTAAAGCACATTTCTTCAGTTTTAGCAGGGTTTAGTTCCATTAACCAATTGGTGGACCATAAATGAATCTTTTCCAAATCTGAATTAAGCGAAAGTGCGTCGTTAATTGGGTTATCAATAACTTGGAGCAGAGAGCTATCATCAGCAAATAGCATAGGCTGGGAGGCAAGTCCTTCAACAATATCGTTAATGTAAACTAAAAAAAGTAAGGGGCCCAGAATAGAACCCTGGGGGACGCCGGCAGAAATGCCGCACCAGTTTGACGACTGGCCGTCGATAACGACACGTTGAAATCGATTTTGGAGGTAACTATATAACCAATTTATAAGCCGCCGAATCTGTGATGGGCTCCGAGCAGGGAGACTCCACAGAAGAAACCGACAGCGACCAAAGTGGTTCCGAGAGTGATACAGGGACAGATGTGTCCTCCGGGACGGTATCATCTGATGATAGTGAACACACCGGCTACGACAGCGGCTACCACAGCGGTGACAGGAGGAGTGGACACTCTATCGAGACTGGACCATCGCACTACCTCACCAGCCAAGCGATGTTCCTCAACGTGTCATCAAACAGACGAAGCGTGCTGGCAAAAAGTTTTATCTAATAGAGTTCGCTGCATTGCCTCGTTACAGTAATGAGATTGTACACAGCAAGAACTGGGTGCCAGAACAGACATTGATGAAAAAATATTGTTACCTCGTCCTGAAGTAATGTGTGTGTGTGTGTAAACAAAATAACTCATGAACGGTTGAGTGGATTGGTTTCATACTTGGTGTGTTGGTAGTGTGTGATGAAAGCTGGAAATGATTAGATTTTGGGCCCCCTAGCGGCTCCCCTTGGTACTGCAGCGCAACTTCCGGTTTTGCTATCTTGGTGTTCTGAACATGCTATGGTCACGATTTTTTTACAAAGATAGCTTGGGCAAAGATGTTCATAATGATATGCATTTTATGCAAATGAGGACTTAATTTGCATTATCAATGAGGGAATTGTATAATTCCATTGTTTGCAATAGCTGGACTTCAATAAATGTAACACTTGTAAATTGTGATAGGTGGAATATAAGCAGATACCAAATATGGTAATGAGGAACTTATTTGCATAATTTATGTAAAAATTGCAAAACGACTTTATGATTAATGATGGGAATTTTGTTATTGTGACATGTGTACCTTAGTCAATGATGAACAACACCATGCAAAAATTACAAAAAGCCCGATAAAAACGACAACAACAAAAAAAATAGCTGGAACTTATCCTCTGCTTGGAGAGTAACCACTAAAATCAGAATAGCACAGACCATGGAGGGAAGACCAGACCCCCCAGGGAGGAGTGATCATGAATACAGTAACAGTAAATGTTTGAAAAAGTTAGACATGCCAAGACTGCAATGTTTTGAATATTTCATGTGGAAAATTTGGTTTCAAAATGCAATCTGTAAATCTTCTTACAAATGTAACCTCATGTACTAAAGAACAAATGTGAATTTTTAGAAATTCCACAAAGGAATTCACACGTACAGTACCAAGGGATCTATGTGTCATACAGAAGTTTGCAAGTTTGGGTAGGCTATAGAAAGATAACATTAATGACCCACCTGTTCCTCGGTGTATATGGTCCTTTTCTATAACCACCTCATAAATAGACTGGTTAGAGGTGGTTATACCAGGCGTTATGACACCATATACACCTCGAGGGGGGTCGTTAACCCTTTATCAACCACTGGAGGTACAAAGTCTAATGTCACCACCAATTAGAGGGATTTATGATTAGCTGGTGACAAAGGAAGGGTGATGCCTTTTAAAGAAAATGGCATAACGTTACATGTAATTGCAGAATCTGGAACATAATTGTCTTTTTGTTTAGATACTTTTTAGATCTGTTAAATTTTGTTAGCTTCAGCTAATCTAATCTAGATGAAACCACAGATATGGTAAACTAGAGCAGTCAACATCTCAGCACACTAATGGAAATAGCTGTATATCATATTACACTTCACTCATGTATATTTTGCCACAGACTTCATGCTGCATGTACAATGTACATGTAAAAGTATTGATTGAAAACATGATTTTCTGACTCCTGTCTTGGTCTCCTGTTCTGGCCAGATTACAAAGACATTGCAGCAAGCTATCTCTGAGAACAAGAAGAAGCGGGAAGGTCTAACGCAAATCTGCAACTCAATATTGGAGTTTGTTGACTCCATGGAGGATGATGACAAACAAAAGATGGAAGAATTGTTTGGTCAAGATCTCGAGCTCCAAGTGATCTTGGAAAATGTGCGGACATTTCTACAGAACGACGACTGCCCCATCTTAGTTGTAGGTGAGTAATTAACAACTTTAGGGGGGAACCCAACTCCAGAAACTTGTGTTCTGTCTCTTTGTGTTTTCTTTTTTCTTGATAAAAAACTAATGATATGTATTGTATTAATTTGGCACATTGAGTTTGGACTAGGTGTCATTATCATTATAACGTTTTACACATCTGGGCTTTTTCTGATAACCCCTGAGTATCCTGATGTCACTGCATCCAAATGTATTGATGATGTTCATGTATCTATAGGAGAGACTTCTTCAGGGAAAAGTACCCTTCTCAACTTGCTGCTAGGGGAGGGCATCTTACCAGTATCCAATTTGGCCTGTACATCTACCCTGTGCTACATCAGGTATGGTGAAGTAAAGAGGGCAACGGTCTACCTGAAAACTACAGCTAAAGCTACAGCAACAGCTAGCACCAGCCAGCACACAATGGATTTCAAAGATGAAGACAAGGCAAAGGAGAAACTTGCTTCCTACCTGCGCAGTTGGGAAAGAAAAGATACAACTGAAGATTCAACTGAAGATTCAACTGAAGAAACAACTGAAGAAACAACTGAAGAAACAACTGAAGATACAACTGAAGAAACAACTGAAGAAACAACTGAAGAAACAACTGAAGAAACAACTGAAGATACAACTGAAGAAACAACTGAAGAAACAACTGAAGATACAACTGAAGAAACAACTGAAGAAACAACTGAAGAAACAACTGAAGATACAACTGAAGAAACAACTGAAGATACAACTGAAGAAACAACTGAAGAAACAACTGAAGATACAACTGAAGAAACAACTGAAGTCCAAAAAGTGATCATAGAGTGGCCTGTTGAAGCTCTTACGGTCCGACTGAGTGCTTTTAATGCTTTCCTGTCATCATTGCTGTAATGTTATTCCCTGAATATTTCATCTGCTTGGTAATCATCAATGGATAGGGAAGTTTTTCACACAGCCATAATCATTCTTACCTTGCACTGTGTCGGTAGTATGTCAAACCAGAGCTGTAATATACATGTGGGTCCCAGGCACTGAAGAATGATCAGTATTGTTCTGAGCTAGGACTGCTGACACACTGAAAAGTAAGTATAATTGTGGCTGTGATAGAATTACACTAAATTAAATCCAGATGTTCTCATATGGATGCCAAGTTGCATTTTTTAAAATCCTTTTCAATATGCTATAATTAGTATTACATTACAATAACCTGCATATACCTATAGCTAAGCAATATTGCTTGCACACTTTGATATATAAACTATTTTTCAGGGTGGGATATGTCTGGTTGATGGCCCTGGTATCAAGGAAACTGAAGAGATGGATGAAGTTGTGGCGGGTGCCTTATCATCCACCTGTGCCTTCATCTATGTGATCAACAGTGCCATTCCCATGAAAAAGGCTTCAAAGTTAGTAAGAGGCGGTAGCATGGAGCATGGAGATGGGGTTTGTACAGTGACTTGTCATCTCCATGAATTAATGCTAGTTCACCTTTATCCGAGGGTAACCTATATCCGTTGTTTGTAAGAAATAAAGAGTATTTAGGGATATGAAGTAAACTAAAGGTGGTTTCAAATAGGAACATTTTGAAAATATTGCAAATTTGAAACCACAGTCCGCAGACTTAATGCTCCTAAATGTGCTGTTTTAAAGACAACGGATAAAGGTCACCCCACGGATAAAGGTGAACTGGCGTTATATAGTTTTGCTGAGTGTGCGTGCGTGCGTGCGTGCGTGCCAGTGTGTAGTTCCGGCACAGTATCTACAGAACATATTCAATTTGATTAAGATGTTTTGTACAGTGGTAGGTGCTGTTGGCTTTTGTATTTGTGTTTTGCACTAAGTCAAGATCCTCTTGATGGATTGTTATGGAATTTTGTATGTTTGTTGGTATTGACATATAAACATGACACTCATTTAGACACTTATTCAGACAAAGACAATCTAGGGCCCCAAATCAGCTTTTTCAGCTGCAGGTACCGCAGCATTATAGGCTAGCATGTAACAAGAATTTTATGATCCTAAAAGTCATCATAATTGTAGCAACAAAATCTATGGCCATAAAATGATGATGATTGTCCACTGTTGTTGATTGTACAGCTTTTGCGGATTTTGTAGGTGAATTTCAAAGTGTGAATAGAGTCCATTCCAAGTCACCATGAGGGGTTTTAGGTGATATTTGTAATTAGTCTGAATTATTTTGAATAAAAGAATATCTGAATATAAAGAGTCACAATAATTAAATTCTTTTAAAAAAATTGCCCATTGAACCATTTACAAAAAATGGTAGAAAATGGTAAATAATGGTAGAATGCTGTTATCATTATTTAGAAACCATTAGAAGTATCCAATTCCACACCATGAATATTTACAAAGTTTTACAAGACCATTTACAAAGTTTTACAAGACCAGAGAAATATTTATAAAGTTGAAACAGTGTTAAAAAAAAATTTCTGAAGTATCAAATGTCCCAGACATAGAATGACAAAACTTTAAAATTAATTCTAAACAATGGCAACAAACATTCGCACAGTGTCTTGGAATGGACTCTAGTTCCTTCATGGCCAGAGATTTCCCCACTAAAAGAGGCCAATATTACACCGGAGTCAAACACCCAAGATAAACAATCCATGGTCTTTACATATACAAAATCATTTGATCAGTATTGATTTTCCATCTTCAGCTTTCCTATCTGCTGACGTTGTGCCAGAACCACAAACGGGGAAAGGTGTTTGACCTGGAATCCACCATGTTCGTCTGCAACAAGTGGGACGTTGTTGACCAGAATGAGCGAGCAGTGGTGAAGAAAGACTACTTAAAGAAACTTAAGGACCACTTCCCAGAGCTGAGAGATGATCAAGTGTTCTTTCTCTCATGTAAACAGGTACTACTCATCTTACAGGGTACATACAAAATGTAAATGCTTTGTTTTGTACTTTGTAATTGGAAGGAGACTCAGAGCATACAAACTTGCAATTGCAATAATATTACACTTCCATAATCCCTCTGTGCAATCCTAGCTCACAATTCTTATATTTGGTTGTGATCATGACAGGATTGGCAAATGATAAAAAAGTGCATAAAAGACATAATAACACTAAGAAATGTGGTCTTTTGGGTAACATAGAGTCATTCAAGTAATTTAATCTTAAAATTTTAATGTCTGCCCTCCGGTCCAAATACTTATGTGTACTCATATGTATTCAAATATGTGTACTCATCTAATGTGACTTATCTTTATTATTTGCAGGCTGTTGGTCCAACAGGAAAGCTATCTCCAGAGTTCGACAGGCTGCTGGACGGGTTGGACAAGCTGCTTCCACAGAGTCTGCAGCACAAACTGGAGCTGCAGTATCAGTGAGTTAATCATGATATTCAAACTGAAAGTGTACTTTTACCTTTAAAATTAATGGATCAGATATAAAATGTTGAGTGAGATTCATTCAGTCTGAAACTGTCTCACATTACCTCCTACACTGTCCCCTGTACTGTGATCTCCGCCATAACCTCACATCCACCGTCCAACACCTCTTACAACAACAACCTACCGTGCCCCTCCTACTCCAGGGATCCACAGCTCATAACCTCTCCACAAACAAACAAGTGTCCGATGCACTACATTCTTACATTGTATCAACTAAAAGACTCCAGCTGCGCCAACCTTCTACTAATTAACCACTGATAGCTATTTGCTCTGATTTTAATTGTATTATTTTCATTGTATCATTATAATGATGATGATGTTGTATTATTATTATGATGTATTACTATTATTGTATTGTATTATGTATGTGCCTTAATGTGTATGCTGCACAACATCAGCATATTGCTGCCTGGTGCAGCATACTGTATTGTCTAATGTTGCAATTTGAATAAAGTCCAAAGTTCATTCAATCTCTACTAACAGTAATTCTGCAAAACATCACAATACATGAAGATGACAAAGGAGAAATTGGAAATCCAGGGGAATTCAGAATTCCAATCTCGCCTAGGAGGTTCCAGAATTCTCCTAGGACAGATTGGAATTCTATACTACTCACTAGTTAATGCATAATACTTAAATATGTTCTGTATACTACTGAGACTAGTGTGCTGTATACTACTCGTGCAGTGTACATGTTGTATAGCAGTATCTTAATCTACTGCTGAATTTCAACAAGCTAAACAACAATTTTTTTCTGGCAAAACATTTAAGCCAATTTCATATGAAGAAACTGGCAAAAAACAAGGCTAACTGGAAAAAAGAGAACATTGAGTCACTAACTCATAATGGTCGTATGCAAATGTCAGCAATATGTTAATCAGCGACATTTACATACGACCATTATAAGTTAGTGACTTGATACATAAGAGCTCATTTCCCTCCCCCAAGCCAGTTCCAAATTGGATAAATTGACAGAATAAAGTATAAACAGTACTTATTAGCAAGACTATAGGTACTAAAACATAAAGAGACTCACCTAGAATAGTTTGAAATGCAGGCTTATTGTTTATTGACTCCTTTAGTTGTTGACAGCTTATAACTGCAACATCTACTCAACGCTTAACGTATGGCAGAATTGATTGGCTAGTGACAAAGAATGGGTAATGCCTTTCAGATAATATGAAAATAGAGCTACTAATTTTTACATAATTGTCGTTCTGTTTAGATGCATTTGTTATATGTGGCAAAAGTTGTGAAATCATTGAGACTATTTTCCCCAACAATTTCACCTTATCTGGATTTCTCCTGGTAGAATCAACAATTGTCTTCAAGTTGGTAGAATTCCAATCTTTGCTAGGAGACATAATGGAATTCCAATCTCCACTATTACGAGAATTCTGAATTCCCCTGGATTCCAATCTCCCCTGTGACATAAACAATGATTGATTGTTACCATCATGATGTGACCTGTACTTAGCCCACTGTGGGGCAAAAATGTGCAATAAAGGTCTTCATTCATTCATTGAATTGATTTCATTGAGACCGTCTGGCCATAATGCCGGTGCAATGTGCTCTGTCATCACTGAACAGTAAATGAGGCCATTTAACAAACTACATATGGTAATACCAGAGTATGTCTAAGACAAAATTACAACAAATCCCCAAAAAACAACATGATTTCAGTGAATAGGTATTGTAAATGTTACAAAGACTATCATGTATTTTTCCACCATTCATCATTATGACAATGTCATTTGGAAGTGAGTAACTCATTAAAAGTAACAACTTCAAGCAGCAAAGGATTCATTTATTCTGCTCTTAGGCCACACCAATTCTACTTGTTGTTTCTCGGATTATTTTCAGAAAAAAATTGGGTCGGTCGGTCGGTCGAAAAAAAAAAAAAACTTTTCAAAAAGTCGGGGGTAGGAAAGATCGAACAAGAAAACCTAAACTTTCAACATTTAGGGGGTCCCTGGTAGCAAAGTCCAAAGTTTGAAGAAGAATGATAAATGTACCGTCCAAAATAGGCACGTACAGCTACTGGTATTTGAGGCCCATAGTTAATGTGAGAAAGGAGAGGCAGTGAAATTTTGTCAACACGAGGTGTGGACATCTATTTGAATTTTTTTTTTCAAATCGGAAAAAATAGGGTCGGTAAATCCGAGAAACAACAAATGAAATTGGCATGGCCTTAAAATAGAATAATCTCATTTTAACAGGCATGTGGGAGTTGTGCTGCAGAAGGCAAGGCAGTACATCAGGCTGAAACTGCATTGTGCTTTTAATAATGGAACAAAGGAAGAAAGACAGGAGGCAAAGGAAAAAGCAAAGAGTCGCCTTGAAAAGTTCAATCAGATTGCAGAGCAAGTCAAAAGGACTCAAGGCGAAATGTTGAAAGCTGCCAGGAGGGAAGCTGAGGGCCTTCTCAGGGTGTTCTTTCAGGATGAGTCTGTCAAGGACAGTGTCTTGAGCAAGATAATGCATTCAGATGACTTCCAAGAGGTGGACAATAGTGAGGTATGTTCCACAGGGCTGATAACAGCCATTGCTGATGAGATTGAGTCACAGCTGGAGAATAACCCAAGAGCCTCAGCCTTCAACCAGTGCATCCATGATGCGGACATCCGACTCAAGGAAGAGTTCAAGACAAAGTTTGGTGCCTTGTTGAAACAGCAAGACAATGTGATTGATGAAGTGCTGAACCTCCCACCCAAGCACTCAAAACTTAAGCGTCTCAGGAAGTTTTTCAATGACATCATCTTCCGAGCTGCAAGTGTCTTTTCTTCGGAACCCTACATGTCTGCGCTGGACAGGATCATTGACCACGGTTATGCCATCGGGGCTCTGCTGAACTTAGCCATGAAGGGAACTCTACTAAAGATGGCAGAAAGTCCAGACAACAGGGACAAATACATCAGTCACTTTGTCAACCAGGTCTTTGGTGCAATGGTAAAGGATATAGCCCTCAAGACAGTCGTGATAAAACACTTCGAAGGACTTATCGATTTTCACAACTCATGCAAAGATGCTGTCCCCAAGCTTCAACGTCGTGTTCAGAAACTCATCCAAGACGCTGCATCAGAGAAAAGAAGTAAAGAAAAAATAAAGAAAATCTATGAACCAAAATCTCAAGAGGTTTGCCGACTGGCTGAGGTCTTTTATGACTTCTACATCAACAACATCAAGAAACACGAGTTTGACATGACGAATCTATCCCATTGCTGTAACAGTTTTCAGAATGCTGGATCATACGGACATGTGCACAAAGTGGAAGTCAGCAAAGATGGAGTCACGTTCACGGCAGCTGTAAAGATCCTACACCGTGAGACTACAGTGACTGAAGACTTTGTTCGAGAAGCAGAAAACCTCAGGTGATAACATATAAATTTAAATGTTTTTATGCCCTTGTCTTAAAAGACTTGTTTTAGGTCCATATATTAAGACCAACATCTCCAATTAGGATTTAGGGTTTTATCAAATCAAATTAGCTTCACGTTAATTTATCAATGTGTTGGGGAATAATTCAGTTAACAATGAAGGATATCCTATGACCAACACAAAGACTTGGACCTCCCAAATGTTTGTACTGTGCAACAACTGACGGTCTTCATTTCCTTCACAGTAGAAAATTTTTGGGAAGTCCAAGTCTTATGTTGGCATTGGCGATAAAATACCCTTCATCTTTTAATGAATTCTGTCAACACAATTAAACTTGAAGCAATTTTTTACTTCAGAGGTACAAGAATTGGATTTCAAAAAGTAAATGATACCCTTATCAGAGGCATGTAGTTGATTGATCTTTATTTGGCTTTTTCAAGGGCTGCCAAATGACATAATATTAGCAAAAATGAATGGGCAGATCTTGAACCTAGACCTCAGGACAAACCCTGTTTGCAAATGATGTTCTCATAGTAAATATGATATAACAACTGCATACTCTGACATAATATTCAACGTTGGTTTCAGGGAGCTGGGAGGACAGCACATTGTCAAATACTATGGAACAGTGTTTGGCAAAGACAAAGCAGGAAAGCAGACCCTGGGGTTGGTGATGGAGTACTGCCCGAGCACACTTGAGGCAAAGATTGAGTAAGCTGGCCAGCAAACCTTATTATGTTTCCAATGGAAATTATCTTGTTTTCCTTGTGCCTTTTGGCCTGTTCTTGTCCATCCAATGAAAAGAGAGTAGTAGACTAGCTTTCTGATTGCACATTCAAAAAGGGTGGGATCAAAATCAAGTTTGTTTGTGCCAAGATTTTTTACTTTTACTTGTGATTTCTGCCTGTCAGGATGTTTGCCATTAGTGCAGTAGTCTCTGGTACATGTATATATAAATTACATCTGATGTCATTTCTATTTCCCAGAGAAAAAAGCCCAGCCTGGTGGGGTTCTGACCCAGAGAAGCAGGCAGCAGCCTTCAGCTACACCCAGAACCTGGCAGTACAGCTGTGTGAGGGGCTCAAGCACATCCATGGTGAAGGGTACATCCACAGGGACCTCAAACTCAGCAATGTTCTGGTATGTTTGTTTGCAGAATATTGAGACTAGTTTTGAGCTGAGTTTTAATGCATTTACCTTATCACTGTCATGGGACTTTCAAAATGAAATCTAAAAAGATTTAAAAATGTACAATGTCATGAACATCATTGTGCACAGATCAGGTCAACTGATCTCTCAAAGTAACAAGGATTCAATGTACCCATTAGTGGAAGACTAAATTCCTGGTGATGATGTTGAAACTGCAACTTCAAATATGTTGATTCCATTGATCCTTTTATTCAGGTAACAGAAAAAGGAGTGGTCAAACTTGCTGATCTCGGAAGTACAAAGCGAGAAAGGAACTACGCACAGTCTCTGGAAGGGACCCCCCTCTATACGGCACCTGAAGTAAAGGCACAGAAGAAGTACGACAAGAGTGCAGACATCTACAGCCTGGGCCTCATCCTGCTAGAGATGTGGTACGGACGGACCATATACTGCAAGGTATGTGTTTGCTTTCCACGTCTGTTTAGGAATATCTGGATTTGCCAGATTGCTGGTAGTTTCCTAGAAAAGTAATCAGATTTGAATGGTTGGTCAACTGAAATATTCCAAACCTTTTTGAATTTCTGCAGGAAGAGCCGGGCTACGACTCACAGTTGCAAAAGGCCCTGCCACTCAACGTCGGCAAAAAACTTCCGCTGCCATCATGGGATGGAGGAGCGCCCCCCATCCTTGAGTGGCGGAAGCTCATCAACGACTGTCTGAGGAGGAACCCAGGCCTTCGTCCCACAGCAGAAAACTGCAGGGACAGGATAGCGGGGATGTCACTGCTAGAGGTTGGGATATCAGTGTAGGCACATTATGAACATATTGCCAGATGGTGTTTTTGAAATTCTGAGGTTGTATTACACTGGCTAAGGCCAGCTTTATATTGAGAACTGTCACGTGATGCTTTGCTACAGTGACGGCTATCTTTAGACACATATTCAGAAGCATAGTGGGCCGCTCATGGCGCAAAATACTACTATTGCATGCAAATCAAAATGCCACATACCTAAATACCATTGATTTTTTAAATGGTTACTACCTGCATTTTCCTTTGTGTTAATGTTAACCGTTATGTGTTAACCTTCAACCATAGCCAGTATAAAGCTCGCCTAAGAAATGTAATCAGAGGTACAAAAAATGTAAACAAGCATCATTGTATTAATTATTAGACATAATCTTTGGAGTGGAGTACTTGCTAGCTACATCTTCAATGCTACAGTGTGTACATTGATTGTGCTTAATATGTGCCTAAGGTGAAATAATCAGAATGTTACATACCTGTTATCAATGATGTCATCTGCATAATGTAGGTGTGGATATCCTCATCTGCCCTTTGTACATACTGCAATTGCAAATGATGCATTCACATGCTGGTTACCTCTTTCTAGCTTGAAGTCCAGTTTAGATAGCGGATGCAGTCTGAAAGCTTCTCACCAAGCAACTTCAGAATTCTAGTCATGTATAACAGTTAAATTCTCTGTATCCAATAAGTCTTGTTACATTTAGTCCACTTCCTCTGAGAGAGAATACTATGTTTGGGATAGCAATTGTTAGCGGTGATGCCTAGCTGAAGAGTGGAATAGAACCTGAGTCAGACCCTGATGTGACATACAGTCACCTAATTGTTCAGTGATAATTCAACAAAGTGTTATTGAGAAACTACATGTAATTATGTAGGGTTTAAGTCATACAATTGCTACACAGCAAATTGTGGCATATCATATGAATAAAAAGGTGCGAAGGGAAAAATATTGTCTGTGGTTGTAGACTTCTTTAGCACATACTACTGGTAGTACATACTACAATTATGTCTCTTTTCACATCTGCTTGTATCTTTGTCAAGATATTTCAATGGATATTTCTGAACTTTGGTCCAATATAAGCAGCAAAGCATCATACCTCTGTAAACCCATGTTAACCTCTAAGTATTGAAGCTATGACCAATTAATTAACAAAATATGTCAACTCATTATGCAATTTAACCAGTACTGATTAGTAATACTGTCTTTGTCATAAAAAAAAAAAAACTAAAAAAAACTACAGAGGCAACTAATGGAAACAAATTGCACATACACTCTTGGATTTTCCAGCTGTATTTATTCTGAATTATTCACGTACATCGCTGACATCAAATTTACTGAACAAGACTTCTCCATAATAATAGTACACAAAAACATGTCATAATAATAACTCTGCATCAAGCAGTAGATAATCCACCATAAATTTCACAGAAAATGGTTGATAATAATCATATTACGCTTCCTTGGGTATCAAAATACCAAAACTGCTGATTTTCTACTCACTGTTCTATTCTTCCATCGTCATGGAAACAGCCGACCACGCCCCTAACTGGTTAGCAGCCATGTTGGATTCACAAAGCATGCTGGTTACTAACAGGTGGCCACCATATTGGGAAGTTCAGAAGGTCAAGGACAAGTGCAGGTCAAGGGCAACATACCTCATGAGGGAGTCAAAGTTTTCATTAATTTTTACCAAGAAATGTTGTAGAAAATGCAATTTTGCATTAAGCTAGAAAAACTGTAGATTTGGCGAAATTTGTCCATTTTAATACTAAGGAAATTAAGGTCACGTAATGATCATATGATTGGACCCTAAAACTTTCCCATCTTGGTTTGGTCCATGCAAATACAAGGTTATACACAGCTTCATCTTGTGCCACGTTATATCAGCAGTTTCCAAGACCAGTCATTATGTCGGGTCTGAGCCGGTTCCACTCATTTTTCCATCTTGTCGTTTTCTTATCATTCCTGTGCCTGAAGACATTGTTTCCAAAAGAGTTAACACACAATCCATGTAATAAACTCTCATCATTCAGCTGGCTACCCTAAGACTGATACATAGTCTATGTCACTTTACCATACACATGGACTATATTAGTCTTCAGAACAGTGGACTCGAGGAAAATATCTAAATAACGAACCGAAAACTGTGACAAGAAGTGACTAGATACAAATGCTACGTGGTGCAATTGTACTACAGAAAAAGGCTGCTGAAAGTATGTATAAGTACCAACCAACTACTGTGCTCAAATATGAACAACAAAAACCTTCCAAATAAATCATCTGATGGCAAACATAACATTGAATTTCTTCCAACCACAAAACTGACCACCTCAGCGCTCTTTTAAGCACAGATTTACGTGAAAAATAACTGATAAATATTTCATAAAGTTATCAAACTGGGCAGTCAGCAATGCCTGTGTCACTGTGCTTTGCAACAGTTTTTACACCTAAGTGATCAAACAATAGCAGGATGGCACCAAAAATCAAAACAGATGCCTTCATCTTGCCGATGCCTGCAAGTTTGCAGTGATATCACACAAACACCAGGCACTGTGCTTTGCTGAAGGGGCCACCACAGAGGGGCTTTCACGTCTGTGGCGGTGGATAGAACACAAGGGCAGAGGAAGGTCGGGATGTATTTTAGAAGACTGCAGTGAGAAACACTTGTAAGAGGAGCAAGCTCGGTAAAAAGCACTGTGTTAAAAGAAAAGTTGTTCCCAAAAGGCACTAAGCGACAGTCACAAGCAGCAAGCGTCCAAAAGGCACCTATTCTAAACATTTTCCTGGTGAAATTGTGGAATAGAAGACACACATTTGCTTATTTAGACACAAGCTCCACCTAGAGGACTGAGTCAGAACTGCAGCTTGCAAAGACATTATGTGGCAGCCCAGACGAGTGTTTGATTGGTCACAAATGGTCAGCTGACCTGAATACAACATCAAATTTGGCCTTGAGAAGAAAACATGATTGTCGAGAAACTGTTTCCTGTTGAAAAATGATCTGAAACTTGTAGATTTGGTCACAAAAACAATAACATCGACATAACTTTCTCTCCCTTTGTTCGTAATATTCCATGACACCTGCAGCAGAATCCCCCATACATACCCTCCAACTTAAACAGCGAAAAAAACGTTACAATTCTGGTATGCGAAAAAACAAGACTTTTACAACAGAACTTACGTAGTTATCATTCCTCTGCTAAAGTAGATTCACATGAAACAACTGATAAGGCATCACAAATATTCTTTATAAAGTTCTGCAACTTCTCACAAATACAGTCAGAACAGGTCAGCTGGAATCAGTCTGGGCTGGGAGGTTTTGCTGGTTGTTTTTCTATCTTTAATCCAGTCATGATTTTGTGTAGTAAATGTTTTGATCCCTGAATTAGGTTGATTTTGTGAGTGATGACTTTGATGATTATTGCTTGCACACAAGTTTTGTTTTCATTAATTCTTTAAGTTTATTTTTCTGCGTTGACTTTCCTGAAACTTTAATCCTGCAAATGATCCTGAGTTCGAAGTGACCACGTGTTTATCATTCATAGGAGACACCAAAGCAAGCTGAGGTCTTCATCGCTATACGAAGAATGAACACTGCAGCTAAAGCTTATTGTTTTGCGCCAGTGAAAGAAACAGTTTTGATGCAGCTGATCTTATTCAGCAGAATTTTCCTGAGTTTTCCTGACAGGAATTCCGTCAATCCTGGAATTTTTATGCAGAGCAAATTTACAGCCTTCCTGAATCCATAATGATATGGAAAGAACCAGATTTTTTCAGACTTTCCAGATTTTTTCTTCAAATTTTGCCGGAAATCCGCATCACTTGTCAAGTACACAGTTACAAATACCCTGTTGTACATTTTTAACCAGAAAAAGATCACGATTCACAGTACGATGACCTTGATGAATACTGTGTGACCTTGTCTTCATTTGACCTTCGATAACAATATGAATGACCTTGAACACTTCTATGAGAAGCGGCCATGTTGTTTCCCTCCCAGCCCAGACTGACACATATAAACATGTAGACATAGGAAAATACTTCAGTCTTATGATATGATATTTTTAGGCTCTTCTCGCAGCCTACAATCTTCCCAAAAGGTCTGAACCTGGGTGGAACTTATTCCTATAGAGCACATCCTGACCACCCCCATTTCAGCTATTCATTGGGTCATTCCCCCTTCCAATCATACAAATTTTGGGCACAACCATTACACAATAGGGGTGGCCTACATTAATAGCAACTCTTGGAGCCTCTAGCCTAAAATCATTTTTCCCTAAAACTTGACAGTTAAGTTATTTACTGTTCTTTTCTAAGCACTTTCTCATAAACTCCCGTCCTGTCAATCAAACTCTTCTCAGTCTCTGATTGGACAAGGGTGACCTTTGACACCTTCCCACCTCAGTGGACATTCCAAAAGCCAAAAAAATCAAATATTTCTGTCCAAGACAAGTTAATTTTTCAGAACTTCTCTTAACCCTTGCTTGAGCCATCTGACATGTCAAGGACAGGTCAAAAGTCAGGTCACAGGTCAGTTTTACAGGTCACAGGTCACCTGGCCCAAACCAGATCCTAACAAATGGCTTGTTATATCATGTGCCATGCAGGGCTGCCAACTAAAGGTGGCAGAGAACATTATTTTCATGGCTAAAACATCAGGTGCCTTTTTCAGTATCAAAACCTTTCCTCAATGCCAACTTCCTGACAACTTATCAATGAAAACATCTACAACAGGCATCGAAGTTGCCTCTAATACTTTCCAAAAACATCAAATCTTCCAATTTTGGATCAGAATACAGTCAAGCCTGTACAAGTGACCATTTGGCAAATGCGACCACTTTTTGCTGGTCCCTTACATAATTTTCCCTACCAACATCTGTGTCCTGTAGTATAGACTACATTGTATTGGTCCAAAGTGGTCTTGTTGGGCAGGTTTGACATATACCTTTGATTGTATTGGTCCTGTATGGGCTTCATGTGCAGGTTTGACTGTATACCATACTTCGACTATTTCCTCCCTGTTTCCTGCCCAAACCCCAGTTAACAGTCCTGCAAGTCTGCCCTCCCAGCACCAGCCAAACTAGCCTCTACCTCGGCTATCATACAACACCCCTCCCTCAACATAGCACAACCCAAAAACTTGGTCCATAAAATACCAGCAGCCGTGTCCCCTCCTTCACCAAAGTGGCATCATCCAAACCTCACAACCCCCAGCTAAACGTAGAACCTACCACTTCAGTTACGGGGTGAATCACAAATTGATCAATATGGTACAGAGAATACATGTATCTATCCTGGCATCCCTACAACTGAAGTGGTATTATCCTAAGTATGATCAGCCTGCCTGAATTTCAGACTGTACCATTCCTGACGTGGGGAGGTTCGAGAGGGCACCTGCTGGTGGTTCTATGACCGTCTGAAGAGCCACACGGCGGCGATGACTGTAACTGCAGCGACCACGAAGACTGTGCCCAGCGCCTGGAAACCCTCGTTCAGTGTGTAGCTCAGGACGCCTCTCTGGGGGAACACAAAACATGAAAAATTTCCTTCAAAACTTTTCAATATTTTAGCAGCTAGCAATTTCATTGACAAGGAGTTATAGTTTTCTTTATGAAAATAGAATATTCATACAAATAGATCCCAGAATTAAGTTTGTGCACGATAGATAAAAATTAATTAAAAAACACCCCTGTACATCAAGTGAAACAGTCTAAAATCTGACAACCATGACTGGAACAGCCAACAATTTGGAACAGCCCATTTCATCACCAGGGGGGTATTCACCCATCCGCCGTGCTCGGCTATCACCTGGCTATTTGAGAGACCTGGCTATGAGATATATGTACCAAGACCCCTATTCATCAAGTGGAACAGTCTAAAATCTGACAACCTCGGCAGAATTCTGACAGGATTTGGAAGAGCCCATTTCATCAGCAGGGGGTATTTTGCTATCTCTGTTATATGCTATCTGACCCTTACCTCTTCCCTCACGACCTCAATGAAAAGCAGTCTGCAGGCCGATTTGAGCTTCTCATGAATAAATAAAGTTTCACACAAACAAACAAACAAACAAACAAACTCACCCATCCGCCGTGCTCGGCGATCCACCTGGCTATCCGCTCGGAGACGATGAACTTGACGACATACTTGATGATCTGCCGCACGAAGTCCGGGATTCCCCGCTCGAGCACGTCCACCGCCATCCGATACCCGAAACACAGCAGCGCAACTATCCTGCCCCAGTTGATGCCGTCTCGGAATAACCTACAAACAAAACTTACTGTTAAACTCATGTTACATGGGCACTCGTGTTACACAATCTTTCACAGTAGAGCCACTATCCTGCCCCAGTTGATGCCGTCTCGGAATAACCTACAGGAAGGGGAAACATACGGTAAAATCCACTAGCACTAGCCTGTGTTACACAATCTTTCACAGCAGCGCAACTATCCTGCCCCAGTTGATGCCGTCTCGGAATAACCTGCCAACAAAACTTACTGTTAGATCCCTTTATCAAAGTTTATGTCACATGAGCCTATGCTACATTATCTCTCACAGCAGTGCACCTATTCTGCCCACGTTGATTCGCTCTTGGAATGACCTACATATGGGTGAGGGGTAGCTTGATAAGATCTCACTTATAGTTATAGCAGCCCGCCCAACATCCTACCAGCCTTATAGAAGGGGAAAGTTCCAGCCCTGGACAGCAGAGTTTGTGTTACGCAGACTAGGCCATGAGAAAAACCTGCTGTGAAATCCCTCAATGTTACATGGGCACATCTGTGTCATACATGTCGGTCAGTTCAGTTCATACAGTTTATACCATGCAATCATTCGTTTGAACCTTTGGTTATTATTTTAGAAAACTTTGCTACTATAACAGTTAAACCTGTACTACTGAGCACATTCATACATGGCCAATGTGACCACTTTTAACATACATTAACGTGTCTTTAATGACCAGTCATAGACCATTCATGAGAACTCCGATCAGTAATGCTGGACAGAAACGAGTGGAGACACAGGTGTCACCTCCAAGAGGATGAACTGAACTGAACTGAACATAGACCAGATTTTATATCCGTCCCATGAGTGTTTTTTTTCTTGGTTAGGTTTGATTGTATCTATGAATAGCAGTTAAGCTTGAATATAAATAGGGCTACCACAAAGCATGTGACCTTGACTGACCTTCGAGCGACACCAGCGAATGCCTCGTACGCGGTGGACGGGGTGACTCGCAGCGTCTTGATCATGGCCTTGAACTCGCTCTCGTAGCGGGTCTCGATTTCGTCTCCGATCATCGCCAGCTTCCGCCCAACCTCGCTCTCACGGCTGGGGAACGGCATCATGGGAAATGTCATTCATACACATAGATTCAAAGCAGGGCATGATGGGAAATGTCACAGTTAGATTCAGATCAAAGCATGATGGAAAATGTCACACATAGATTCAACTGTCAGAAAACTTCCTGTACACCATACCGTACATACGTACATATCGCATTACCTGAGCGGGTTGATATCAGGCGTGAGTTCGGGCATGGACGGCGTACACTCCCCGACCTGAGCTTCCCACACCTGTTCATAAACCATACCCGTACATATCACATTACCTGTACGCCATACCGTACATACTGTACATACCGCCATACCATACATACTGTACACACCGTACATATCGTCCTTACCTGAGTGGGTTGATATCCGGCGTGAGTTCTGGCATGGACGGCGTACACTCCCCGACCTGAGCCTCCCGCGCCTGTTCGTACGCCATACCGTACATACCGTACATATCGTCCTTACCTTAGCGGGTTGATATCCGGCGTGAGTTCGGGCATGGACGGCGTACACTCCCCGACTTGAGCCTCCCGCACCTGTTCATAAACCATACCCGTACATACCGACATACCGTACATACTGTATATACCGTACATATCGCATTACCTTAGCGGGTTGATATCAGGCGTGAGTTCGGGCATGGACGGCGTACACTCCCCGACTTGAGCCTCCCGCACCTGTTCATAAACCATACCCGTACATACCGACATACCGTACATACTGTATATACCGTACATATCGCATTACCTTAGCGGGTTGATATCCGGCGTGAGTTCGGGCATGGACGGCGTACACTCCCCGACTTGAGCCTCCCGCACCTGTTCATAAACCATACCCGTACATACCGACATACCGTACATACTGTATATACCGTACATATCGCATTACCTTAGCGGGTTGATATCCGGCGTGAGTTCGGGCATGGACGGCG
Organism: Branchiostoma floridae; assembly: GCF_000003815.2. NCBI lineage: Eukaryota > Metazoa > Chordata > Leptocardii > Amphioxiformes > Branchiostomatidae > Branchiostoma > Branchiostoma floridae. Next base: position 48,900 of record NW_023365714.1, read on the forward strand.
TACACTCCCCGACCTGAGCCTCCCGCGCCTGTTCCCGCTGGTGTCTCTGGAACAGGAAGTCGCGGACGACGCTCTCCGTCTGCGCCGCTACGTTTTCCTCCGTCTCCTGTGGGGAGCGCACGAGCGGCTCTTCTGCCTGCTGCTGCTCCTCCCCCCGGGAGGCTGCAGGCTGTTGTGTTTGCTGTTCCTCCTCCCTCTGGGGTTCCTCCTCGCCCCCCAGCCCGGGGATGTCTGTCAGGATGTTCTGGTCTGAACCTACGTAGAAAAAATTTACAGGATTTTGGCAATCTTTGTACAGCAGAATTTGGGTACCAGGCTGAATAAAAGTTCTTTAACAAGACCTATGCGGCTCCAGGAGTCATACTAAGGGACGACTGCAGCGTGAAAGATGTTGGTAGCTTGAGGAATGAGTCCTATCTAACATTTGTACAGCAGAATTGTTTGGATTTTTTTCTGTAAGATGTGTACTTGTATCAAAATGCAGTCAAGCTCATCCTAGTACTATAGTAGACAATTTCAGTCTCAGTCTTTCTGTCAAAATCAATTATCATATATTAGTATGTAATTTGTTTTCCCTGATAGGGAAAAATAAAAAGTTTTCTTTCTTCTTTTCAACAGTTTATGTGGCACACTGGTACACCTCGTAACTTGACAATGATGATTAAAAATGCATTCATCATCATTGCTTTTGCCAGTTCTTTCTGCGTACAAAAGTAAAACAAACATATTAATGACGAAATCATCGACAAGAGAACTGGAACCCACCATATAAGAAGTGCCCGGGTGCCGTTGACCCATGCCCATTGCCATGGTGATCTATGTTACCATGGTGATCGAGGTTGCCATGGTGATCCATGATGCCATGGTGATCGGTGTTGCCGTGCTGGTAACCATGGTGAGCGGGGGCATGGTGGTCGGCGGGCGTGGCCACGTGGTGACCGGGGGGGACGATGTGGTGTCCGGTTCCCGGCGCCGGTTCTGTGGCTGGCGGGTCCTTCTTCTCCTCAGACTGTGTCTCAGACATGGCGGGGATTTCTTAAGGTGTTCTGTAGGGAAGGAAGTGAAAGTGAGAAACTTCTTCTCCTCAGACTGTGTCTCAGACATGGCGGGGATTTCTTAAGGTGTTCTGTAGGGAAGGAAGTGAAAGTGAGAAACTTCTTCTCCTCAGACTGTGTCTCAGACATGGCGGGACGTCTTAAGATGTTCTGAAGGAAGGAGGTAAGATTAAGGAACTGTAGCTACATTTGTATAGGTTATCTACTGTTTTTCTCCTCGGACTGTGTCTCAGACATGGCGGGGATTTCTTAAGGTGTTCTGAAGGGAAGAAAGTGAAAGTGAGAATCTTCTTCTCCTCAGATTGTGTCTCAGACATGGTGGGGAAGTCTCAAGACGTTCTGAAGGAAGGAGGTAAGATTAAAGAACTGTAGACATTTGTATAGGTTATCTACTGTTCTTCTCCTCGGACTGTGTCTCAGACATGGCGGGGAAGTCTTAAGACGTTCTGAAGGGAAGAATGTGAAAGTGAGAATCTTCTTCTCTTCAAACCGTGTCTCAGACATGGCAGGGACGTGTTAAGGTGTTCTGAAGGGAAGAAAGTGAAAGTGAGAATCTTCTCCTCAGACTGTGTCTCAGAAATGGCGGGATTTCTTAAGACGTTCTGTACGGAAGAAAGTGAAAGTGAGAATTATCTTCTCCTCAGACTGTGTCTCAGACATGGCGGGGAAGTCTCAAGACGTTCTGAAGGAAGGAGGTAAGATTAAAGAACTGTAGTTATGGGTTATCTACCGTTCTTCTGTGTCTCAGACATGGCGGGATGTCTCAAGACGTTCTGAAGGAAGGAGGTAAGATTAAAGAACTGTAGTTATGGGTTATCTACTGTTCTTCTGTGTCTCAGACATTGTGGGGAAGTCTCAAGACGTTCTAAAGAAAGGAGGTAAGATTAAAGAACTGTAGTTATGGGTTATCTACTGTTCTTCTGTGTCTCAGACATGGTGGGGAAGTCTCAAGACGTTCTGAAGGAAGGAGGTAAGATTAAAGAACAGTAGTTACATTTGTACTGTTCTTCTCTTTCGGGGACACCTTAAGGTGTTCAGAAGGAAGACAATAAGAAAGAACTGAAGTCATGAAAACTTACACCAGTGATCAGAACCACCTTTAGTATATCTGTGACTAGTCTCATCAGGTTGGTACGTCAATGGTTGTGTAAAAGAGTCTCTTTATTCAATATCCTTTATAAGCAAAGACAACTATCTCCACATTTGCCAACATCCTGCAAACTGTAATATTTCCATAACAACCCAGCTGAAGCCATATTTACATCAAACAAACCAATTACTGATACATAATATCCAAATTTACATTTCTGGCCAGAAACTTATTTGTATCCTCATAACTGCAACACTGATACATAAACATTAAACATTAAAGTCTTTGATATAAATTATAACCCAATTTGCTACAATATAGGTTCTGAAGTTCAAGTTCATCCCAGCTGCCCAGGCTTCAGTAAACCCACACGACCTAACGTGACTCACGCAATCATGGTGGTATCGGGTTACACTCATGGGGACAGGTGCAGAAGTTACGCTTCAATTGGAAACAAAATTTTATCTTGACATGAATTTTCATGGTCAAATATCAATCAAAGAGCAAAACATGCGGACAGAAAATGGCAGTTTAAACTGAATACATAAATAATGTATATTCAAGAAAAAAAATTCAATTCATACGTTACTAAAATTCTTGTCAAACAAAACAGTTTGCTAAAAATATCCCAGTTTTGAGCAGAACCTCAGGTAGGATTTCCTGGAAACCAGGCACAACAAAAATGTACCTCCGCAACGGTCCCTGGATAGTTGCAACAAAATGTACCTCCGCAATGGTCCCTGGATATTCATGTAACAAAACTGCACCTCCGCAATGGTCCCTGAACAGTAGTTGTAACAAAGGGAGCCAACATTTGCTCCCAATTTGAATCCAAATTGCTACACAGAATTGTGAACATGATTTTAAAATAGGCTTGTATTGTAATCACCAGTTCTGAAGCTTCATTCAAGGCACTCCACAGTATGTTAGACGGTGTGACAATAACGTTATCACCCTGGGTTCAATGGCCCCCAGCTTACAGTTTGTACTACCCTGACCTTGGCCTCCTGACACCGACACACCTCAGAAATACATTTTTTTGTATCTTCTTCTCAGAACCCATACATATGTATGTTCACATGTCTGTGGTCCTGGGCTACTGTAAATGCAGAAATGTTCGCAGTGGTTTTATGTTCCCGGTTTTCGCGGTGGCCGCTTCACTGCGAACTTAAAACCACTGCGACCATTTTTCCATGGCAGTAAGAGAATACAGTGCATGGTGATACTGCGTAATTAAAACCAACGCGAACACTCCATTTTTACGCTACCATGAAAGTAAATCCCCACAAACTTAAATGCATTTACAGTAACTCGGTAACTGTCTATCTGGAGTCGTAAAATATCCTATGCCTGGACTGGTTAGTAAAACAAACATCAAACCCATTAACCAGATAGCTAATCCATTAACCTGATATTAACCAGACAGCTGACACATTAACCTTACAGCTAACCCATTAACCTGGCAGCTAACTCATTAACCTGGTAGCTAACCCATCATTGTACTTGAAGTTGACAGATCAGAGTCATCGGTAAGTTTTCTACATAATAGAATTTAGCAGAACACTTTGCAAATAATTCTTACTTCTAGTTCTAGTGTTTTCTGAAAACAGAAAAATACTACTTCAAATTCAAGTTCTTTCATGTGGTAGCAGAATTGGTGAGAACCCCTGACTATGCTACCCCTGCCCACAATGTGTGGGTGGTTGCAAACACTGACCTTTGTCTGATCCACACAGAATCAGCTGGCTTTTAATGGATAAGCTGTCCTGATCCCACCTGACAGGTGAAACCTACATGTCTAACAACACTGTTAGAAACACGGACATACAGGACTGGTACCGGCTGACGCACTTTTGTTTGATCAATTATGTGGGAGGTTTTTACGCGAGATTATCAACGAGCGGAGACCCTTTACCAAAGCTTTGGATAATCATATAATATAAAGGTTAGAAGAGTTCGATGACATTACAAAATCAGCATTAAAAAAAAGCTGCAAAAGTTAGGGCTGGTGTCTCTAGGACTCGTCCCTCCGTCCTGTGATGGAAATTTCGTGGAAAACGTTTCCCCGTTTATCCAAAAAATCTGTGAACTTCAACATGAGTTGACAGCATATATTTTGGCAATAAAATCTTACTAATGTCAGGCAGGGTGGACATGTTGACGTCTTCTGACAACAGACAAATTGTTACAATGTACGTTCAATTAAGCACAAACTCTTTCACTTCCAAAAACAAAACTGAAAACAAAGACTGACGGTGAGACCTACATTTACATCATACAGGAGAACTGCTAGAAACAAAGAAAGGTATTTCACACTAACAGCACCAATTTCACAAAAACAGACCTACGTACCTGCTTATGATAATATGATGGTGTTATATTCTCTTATCAATTCTCTAAGTACAGTAACTGGAACGACAAACTGAACCTGAAGTGTTTTGTCTATAATTATGGAAATGTAACAATGCAGGAAACACCCTTGAGTCACATAAACAAACGATGGCCGCCGTGAGTCAACAGAAGTTGTTTACATAAACAATGACATCATCGGGAACTGGCTCTGACTCAAAACATTTCCCCTGAACTACAAGCAGATCCTACGGTGGCAAATTTGATAGTATGCTCCTATCAAAAGCTAGCAAAGGAGTGTAGCCAGCCTTGGAGAGTGAATCGTCAGCCAAAGGCTACTCCTAGGCCAGCTACACTTCTTTGCTTTTGATACTACCTTATGCCACCGTAGGATCTGCTTGGAGATTATAAACTTGATATATATAGCATCAGCTCCACAGGCCCAAGATGTAACTCCTTATCAGTGAAAGTGGCCTCCAAGTTTCTAAGACTCGTGCCCATCAATGCCTAATTTCTTAAGAAGTAAGACCACTTGGCACCTGTGAACCCCTGATTGCCCACTTGAGTGCTGCATGTATGCAGAGCTGGTTACTATGAAATTCTAGAGACTGCCTCGGTGGCCTTTGTTCACCACATCTTATTATAGAAAATATAGAAATATAATAATGATATGGAGTGGCCCATTAAACCACCTTTTTATACTTCCGAAAATAGTTATATCAGGTTGGTAGAATATAGGATATAGGAGAATTCTTTCTACACAACCAGTAGGTACTTACATTTCGTGATGTTTCGATGTCTCTCAGACACCTTCGTCAGAGCTTCTAAAAAAACACACACAAAGAATTCTCCTGTATCCTCCTTTTGTCAGTTTTGTGTCAATGAGCTGTAGTTAGATTCTGTCCCTTCAGAACTGAAAACCTCTCCAGTAGCGCACTAGTCAGGTGAGTCACAACAGCCGGGAATCAAACCCTCCACTTTCAGCAAATTCAGGTCCTGATAGTGACACATACCATGATGTATGGCATAGTTACAGAATTTGTCATTGTTACCAATACTTTGGTACTAAGAATAGCGCACTAGTCAGGTTAAGTTACAACCCTTGAAATCTTGAAAAACGGCTCAGGCCGAATGATGTATCAAGGCTAAATAAAGGTTGAAAAAAAAAAAACAGTCGAGAATCAAACCCTCAACTTCCAGGTCCTGACCATATACCATGATGTACAGCACAGTTGCAGAATTTGTCATCGTTACCAATTTACTAAGAACAACCTTCATAATCAGACTGGTCAGTGTTAGGAAATAAAGGTTGCATCATCAGCCACGAACCTTGACCTTTGACCCCTATGACATCGTCTGGGAGCCATGCAGACACTGATGTCATCCAGTAAAACTTCCACTTATTTATTATTTGTTTACCACTGAACTGAAGTGGAGTAAACAAACCACATTAACATATTATTATCTCTGGCATCCGAGTAGAACACGTATAACTGTGAGTGGAAAATAATCATTTCAAACTTTATTCAGTACACAATGAATACACTCATGATCATGCTGTAGTCATCATTATCATTATGTTGTTAGTTACTTGTTACCAGTAGAGAGTCTGCATGGGGGGGCATGACACTACTTTTTGCTAAATTCAGAACCCCTGGCTACACATTACCCTAAAATCAAGGAAAATTTGTTCGCCTCATTACTAATCGCATGTGTTCTGTCATGTGTAATTACATGATCAGGACTGAAGGACTCACCGGAAGGTTTGAGTCGTGACAAGTCAACTTTGGCCTGACCTCATCACAAATGGTATTACTTATATAACATTTTCATACTCATAGCGGCGGAAAGGATTGCTTTTAATCCAATCTGCAGTGCTGTACGTATGTACCATATCATATAATAGATGTAGGTTTCTGCTATTTTTTACCTTCGCCAGAAGGTTGTATTTTGAGCGTGTCTGTTTGTCTGTCTGTCTGTCTGTCAGACAGACACGCTCAAAATATACTCGTTTGCTGTTTTTGCTATAAGCTGCATGTGTGAACAGGGGAGATGAGTGAAATAGAAAAAGAAATACTTTAATTTGGTTTCTAACAATTTGTAATAGATGCATGGTAAATAACATTGTGCCTACCCTGGATCATTTTTAATAATAATAAATAATAATAATCATCTGGTGTATTTTGCCAGCCAGTAGGTACCCAAAGTATGAGTAATGAGGCTGTTTAACGTGGTCAAGGCACCTCCTCGAGCACGGGACCCCCGTTTTACGTCCCTCCCGGAAGACGATTTCGTGGAAAACTTCGTGAGGCTACAGCAATCCGGACGTCCTTGGTTGGTCCCCCATCCAAGCACTATCCGGACCGCGCGTTGCTTAACTTCCGAGATCGAGGGATCGGGTGTACCAACGCGCCACACGGCCGTAGCATTTCCAACAAAATTGCAAGACGTTCTTTTTTCCTGTGATTCTATTTTTCTAAACAATGTTCTACTAACAAAAATAGTAACATCATTAAACATGAATCCTTGGGACATCCATGAAACCAATGTATCAAGTTGAAAATTCGTACTTTCCCAGAACTACCGTATAGTGGAATTTGTTATCACCAAGTACAGTAGGGGGCATTATGCATCAGCATCTTCTCTGGATAGTTTTTAAGTACGCTTGCAGATAGATGTGCAACAGCTAGGTGTGACGGGTCGTTCGGTCTAATATATATAATATATGATGAGGCGTTGAAATGACTAAACTAACTGGACATTGTGGGCAATTTACACACACGGTTTCCATTTTTATACATGCACTAAATGTAGCATGATAATTCACCAGAAAGCGAGAGTATACCAACTAATTACCAAACAATCTGCATGAAATTGAGATCTTACCGTATCATATACTAATAGTAAAAATTCGAGAAAAAAAAATGATAATCGTAATCGTCATTTCATTCTAACATCAGGATTAACACTAATATGACTAAACCAGCCGTAAATTTAATAATGATGTCCACTTCTCACCACAATTATCCCGTAATTATCTCGTTAATGTGAACAGTTTTACATGTATTTAATAGCCTAAGGATGAACATGAGATTACTGTAAACGCACTTACTTTTGGGATGTTTTATTTCACTGTGCAAGTGAAAATGAGGTTTCTGGAGTGTTCTAAAAACACGCTTGAAAAATATTCTGTGGTTCAGTATTTGGTACCAAAAACTTATCTGTGCTGTCATGATTTCACAGTATGAAAACACAAGCAAAACCACTACAAAAATTCTAACATTGACAGTATGCATCTAACAGCTGACTATCTGCACATAGCTGTGATTATCACTTGTTGATGTCATGAATTTCTGACGTTTTCACAGATTATCACAAACATTATCAAGTCTAGACCTGCCCACAAAAATAACAAACAACACATTATTCTGTAAGAACACTTCTCTGGAAATTTCCAAGGGTTTAGGCTCCCAAGAAAACGACGTTTCACCGACACAAGAAAATGAAAATAAAATTTTGCAGTCTTTATCCTGACGCTAAACGTCATCATAAAATCACTTACACAACCAAAATATTATCATGTTTTTCAACATTCAGCGGCAAAATCAGCCACAATTTTTACACAGAATTGTGGACTTCAGAGTTGTACAAGTAAGTGAAGGAAAACGGAAACATTTATCACCTAGAAGTTTGTAAAAACCCGATTTTCCAGAATTTTAACAACCTGTCCCGAATGTTGGGCGGCGTTTTTCAGCTTCATGCAAGGTTTGCTGTTTTGCAACACACAAAAAAATCTGCGGCCCAAAAAGTTGATTTCTGAACCGAATCTGGCTTCAAATCGCAGTCAGAATAACCACAGAGCTACCCTATAGTATAGCACATGTCCGTACATACCTGAGTATCTGTAGTTTCTCTGGAAAGCGGAGATTTTCGGCAGAATTTGCGGCGCGACCGGCGACAAGAACGTCTCCAGACAGACTCTGTTTGCAATATGGCGGAAATATGACGTCATGCATCCGCGACGCTGTAGCGTAGCGGCACCTAGCGGGGATTAGGTAAACTGCAGTAAAAATCAACACCTGGAGAAAAGTGCTCAACAGTGTGTTCATGTTGGCTAGACAAAAGCTTCCTACAACGATATTTGAAGAAAATTAAAATGCTTTTATGATTAATGGTTAACGTTGCGTTACGTAAAGCATTCAGTGTTATACACGACGACCTCATGCGGTCATTAGATGCACTGCAGCCTCTTCACTCAACTGTCAAACCTGAGCAAAAACAGGCAGAAAGTGATACTACTCTTGGGGATACTAGTCATTGTTTCAGTCACTTTCCTACTGCTGCTTGATTTTAAATTTCCGAGTGTTTTTGGTCTTTTTTTTTTAAATTTCTAACACGCACTATTTTGTAGCCAACTCCCCGCGGCCTTTACGTCGCGGATGGATACATTACCACAACCCTCGTGTTGTTCAGGCGGGAGTTTTGTCAGTTTGAGCTGGAGACTTTGACAGCTTTTCTTGATCTTCGTCTGGCCCCGGTGTGGCGGTTAGAGGCTTTGTTTTCTCCACAATAACCTGCAGGTACGTATGTACTGTCTAAAAGTGTCGATTCAAGTCGAGGGTTGGCCCAGAAAAATGCCCCCCCCCCTCCCAGATGTGAATCGGCCACAGACATTGTACGTGTAGACATAGCCGGGGCGACTAGAAACGAAAAACTTATTTAATTTTAATATAATATACATAAGTTTTTCGTTTCTAGTCGCCCCGGCTAGTGTAGACACAGTGGTCTTGTAACCACGTGTTACTCAGCACCAAGAGTTAGAGACCACGTCTAGCGTTGTGATGGACGTAAAACGAGGACAGCAACAACTGTTTTGTCAAGGACATTATTAAATGTCAACGAAAATGATCATCATCGATTCATAGTTTACCCCTTCCGTCCCAAAAATGACTTGAAACTATTGACAATGCATGCAATTGTGTTAAGCATTAAGCTAAATAAAATGACATGTTAAACAAGAAAATTTAACAACATGTTGTTGTTGTTGTTGTCTCTATTATCCGCTTGTTTCGTCGGAAGATGGTCACATGTGCTATGGCTATGGGCTCCCAAACAATGAGTGGGATGGACGCTTTGTTGTTGCTGTTGTCCTCGTTTAAACGTCTATTATTTCGCTAGACGTGGCCTCTTGGTGCTGAGTAACACATGGTTCGCTTTTGAGTCAAAAGTCTCTCTTGGTATTTAACTCTAGGTTCTTTGTGCTTGAGAGTTGCTGGAGGAGTTTCTAGGACGCTGTAGACAGACCTGATCCTCACACAAAGTGGAGACAAGGTTGATGCTTGCTTGCTTGCTGGGTGCAAATGAGTCAATTAGCTGTGTTATTTTCTATAGAAGCTAATGTTTTGTTGTAACTTGTGGGGGTGGGAGGGCTAGATCCCAAGTGCCTGAAAGCTTGATACGATGGCGGCCCCCATTCCTGTTGAGGGGATGGGATTGTATATTCGCTCATATGAAACGCACAAGAGGCACAGGTAGAACAGAAAGAAACAATATACTGTAAATGCAGAAATGTTCGCGATGGATTAATGTTTGCAGTTTTCGCGATGACCAAAAATTTTCTATTATGGTACCGGTATTAGACATGTGTAACAGTGGGGGGTTCAAGTAGCGCCAACTGACCATGCCAAACGCCTGTCGTAAATGATTGAGCCAAAAGCCTGACAGGCGTTTGGCATGGTCAGTTGGTGCTACTTGAACCCCCACTGTTACACATATATTGCGGATGCTACCTGAAACGTCTGACTGTTTCCAAAATCATGTCCAGTTGCTGGAGTAGCTTCTTTTTGGCATATGTTATTACCTGGATGCTGCACCATGTACCAGGTAATAACATCTCTGTACCTCTGTTGTGTGTTATATTTTATTTGAACCATACCTCCCTCATGACTAGGGATGTGTACCGGTACAGTACCGGTACAATCAATTAGGTACAGATACAAAAATATCGGAACCTTGGTATACCAGTACTGGACCTGTATCTAATTAGTGCAAGCCAGGCAGGATAACAGGTCAGGGGATGGCTAACGTGGGTTTAGGTACGCATCCCTACTCATGAGTCATGACCTTAGTGAAAAGTGGCTTGTAGGCCGATTTGAGCTTCTCATAAATAAATAAAGGTTCAAACAAAGAAACAAAACCTTAATCGATGACTCCACCAACTTGGCCATTTGTTCATTCCTTTATTGCACTGGTAATTATGATGAGGATGGTAATTAAGATTCCATCAGCGGGACCGCGTGGCGCAATCGGCAGCACGTTTGACTCAGGTCCAGAAGGTCCTGAGTTCAAACCCCGACGTGTCACCGATCATGTGCCCTTGGGAAAGGCACTTTACACGACTCTCCTATATAGGCTACAAAAGTCTTCAGCAAGTTGAAGTTGGTAGCCTCAAAAACAGAAGAAAAAAAAAAAAAAAGATGGGTCGCTCACAATAGGCACTAAAGCAAACTAATAAATCTTATTTCATCTGTTTGTTGCAGAAGCAAAGTAGGTGCTGTTACCATGGCAACAGATGTCTCTGATGACATTGGAAGAGGTTTAGAAGGGGAGTCTGCTGGCGGGCTAGCGGCATCTAGACCCTACAGGTGTGAGGAGTGCAGCAGGCAGTTCAGTCGGCTGAGTCATCAGAAGACACACATGCGGACTCACACAGGGGAGAAACCCTACAGGTGTGAGGAGTGCAGCAAACAGTTCAGTGACCAGAGTACCCTAAGGAAACACAAGCACACTCACACAGGTGAGAAACCCTACAAGTGTGAGGAGTGCAGCAAGCAGTTTAGTCGGCTGAGTAATCTGAAGACTCACATGCGCACTCACACAGGTGAGAAACCCTACAAGTGTGAGCAGTGCAACAAACAGTTCAGTCGGCTGAGTCATCAGAAGACACACATGCGGACTCACACAGGGGAGAAACCCTACAGATGTGAGGAGTGCAGCAAGCAGTTTAGTCGACTGAGTCATCTAAAGACTCACATGCATACGCACACAGGGGAGAAACCCTACAGATGTGAGGAGTGCAACAAACAGTTCAGCCAGCTGAGTCATCTAAAGGCTCACGTACGGACTCACACAGGGGAGAAACCCTACAGATGTGAGGGGTGTAAAAGACAGTTCAGTCAGCTGAGTGCCCTGAAGACTCACATGCGGACTCATACAGGTGAGAAACCCTACAGATGTGAGGAGTGCAGCAAACAGTTCAGTCAGCTGAGTCATCTAAAGGTTCATGTACGGACTCACACAGGGGAGAAACCCTACAGATGTGAGGTGTGCAGCAAGCAGTTCAGTGAGCTGAGTGATCTGAGGAAACATATTCGCACTCACACGGGGGAGAAACCCTACAGATGTGAGAAATGCAGCAAAAAGTTCCGTGACACGGGTAGCCTAACGAAACACAAGCGGACTCACACAGGGGAGAAACCCTACAAATGTGAGGAGTGCAGCAGGCAGTTCACTGTTCAGTCAGCTGGGTCATCTGAAGAGACACATGCAAACTTACTCTGGGCACAAACGTCAGTTGTATAAGGAGTCGGCATGCCGCAAGCTCTGAGCGACAGCAAATACACATCCTATTTTGTAGCAAACGGGCCTTGAGTCGCGGATTGACAGCACAACCCGCATGTTGTTCAAGAGGGAATGCAGCAAGAGAGACAGAAAACAGGTCATGTAAGAGAGACATGTGAAAGAGACTTATTTGTATGCAATGTTTTAGGGGAGAAAAGAAATAGAAGTGATGGTCAAAAAGACACGAATGATGAACTTAAACACGGTTACATGCGTGAATAGTTTCATCAGGTTAGTATGTCACTAAATAAAGAGCTTTTTTTCACAGCAGTTACTTTATTTCTTCTGACGTTTCGATGACTGTCACCTTCATCAGAGCAATTGACGGTTCACTGCAGTAACAATGTGAACCAGTCAGAACCAGTCAGAACTGCCCTGAGGAAGGTGACAGACAGTCATCAGAGCAAAAGTGGGAATAAAACGAAAGTTGTGTAAAAAGAGTAGAAAGTCACTTACTCTATTAGCAACTCAAAAATGATGTAGTACTAGTAATTAGTAATACGGATCGTTTGTATTGGTTAATGAGGTACAGCATTCCGCCAGCTGAGTGGGCTTGGTAAAGGTTTGTATGTAGATGAACCTTTGGTTAGAATTTTTGTAACGTTTCTTGATGATTAGCTCTGTAACCATGAACCATGGCATAGATTATTGCTTATTTGATAACGAATGGTGAAACTGATTCATTGTACTTTCACTATGTGGATTATTTTGTAATACTTTATCCCTTTCAAAGTTTGTCAATAGTCTAACTATTCTTAAAAATTTCTTATTAGGTTTCATTATTATGATTAAATTTCATGCATATATATATATATATATATATATATATATATATATATATATATATATATACTTACTTATACATCCATCCATATATATAATCCATCCATATATATATGGGTATATACAGATATATTACTGTTCAGATCTGTTTCAGCTTAAAGTTTGTTGTGAGAGTTTAGATTTGAAACAGTAGATGTAGACATGTAGCAAAGTCAATTCAAAGTTATTTTTAGAAACTGAATGTACAATCACCAATAGCAACATAAATGTACATGTATCCCAGATTTGATACCATTGAAACCAAGAAATGTTAGTTGTGGCCCACAGGACTGTCTAGTTTTCCTTCCCATTCATGGTTAAAATCTGTCTTTTTGTTTCTTCAGTCTATGAAAATATAGTTTCTTCAGTTTCATGTCATGAAAGTCAGGTTTTTTGAGACCGATGAGGTGTACTTTTTGCCCCTCCCAACAAACAGATTTGTGGGACGGAGGGATGGGACTGAAGACAGCCCTGCTCGTGGAGTATTTCTGTTTGTTTATGATTGAATTTGCTGATGTACTAGTAGGGAGACATTTATGACTTTTGGTTTACATAGTTCTGTTCAAGTGTAACTTTATTTTGAAATAAAGTTAGAGTCCATTCCAAGACACCATGAGGGTTTTTAGGCGATATTTATAATTAGTCTGAATTATTTTGAATAAAAGAATATCTGAGCCACAATAATTAAATTATTTTAAAAAAATTGACTGAGAAAGTACTCATATATTTGAATTCCTTTGAATATTTTAGAAACATTTTGAAAGTAACTGTACAAAAATATCTTTATTTGGAATAATTGTGAAACCTCTGTGTGATTATTTCACATTTACAAATATTTACAAAAAATGGTAAACCTCGCCAAATGGTTAAATTAGTTTATTGCCCCCATAAAAGTAAGCCCTATTGTTGTATCTGTATATTTTTAGATTTCACTGCTGGGTGGATCCTTTGTGGTGGGCCATTGTTGCATGGCACCCAACCATACTTTGCAAGGATGTGTGAATTGCTATCTTCCCAGCCCACTGAACCATTTACAAAAAATGGTAGAAAATGGTAAATAATGGTAGAATGCTGTTATCATTATTTAGAAACCATTAGAAGTATCCAATTCCACACCATGAATATTTCCAAAGTTTTACAGGACCAGGGAAATATTTATAAAGTTGAAACAGTGTTACAAATATTTCTGAAGTATCAAATGTCCTAGACATATAATTACAAAACTTTAAAATCAATTCTAAACAATGGCCACAAACATCCGCATGGTGTCTTGGAATGGACTCTACTAGTTTGATGTCCTTTTGTCTGTCATTCATTGTATACGTCACCTGAGTCAGGGTTGCCAGAGAGAGGCAGTTTTGGAAACGAAACAAAGGAAGAAGAAAAGTGGAGAGGGAATGAATACCGGTGAAGTGCTTACTCGATGTCTGATTATGGGATACGATTCAATTGAACTTGTCTTTGAGCAGCTGTGTGTCAAAATAGGAGAAATCTACAATTTCAGACACGTTCAAAGATGTACAGAAAATTTAACTGAACATCAAATAAAACTGCTGAGCCACAGACAAAATCTAGAGAAAGAAGTTGTAACATTTTTTCGTTCTTTGAAGATGTTAATCACGGAGTCGGGGGGAGGGGGGGAGATGATCTACGCATGTCACGGATCTAGTCTCGTGCTCTTGCGAGGATAGGTCACTCAGTGTGAACAAGAGTGTTACTGCAAGACACGAAAATGTGGAGGTTTGTAGCTTGTGGAAGATCTAGAATTTTGTAGTAGATCTTTTGTTCGGACTTTAAGGTCCTCTGGTTACCTATCACATTGAGCTCATAAGAAAACAACATGAGTATCTACATGCACTATGATTTTTTTTTAGTATCAATAATATAACAATCAATGAAACTATATCAAAATATCTTCATTATATCTTATTCTATCATCTATATACTACTTAGATCATCCTCCAGAATATGAAGCCAAGTATTTCTGCATGGGTTTAAAAAAAATTATTTTTCTGCATCTGTCATAGAAAAGTCTCTGGTCTCAGGTAAACATTAAACAAATGAATAAGAAAATTGTATCTTTTCGCCATTAAAACGTTGCCTACAGTAACTTGCATAATCTATATATGATAATACAACTTAAACTCAAGGTGTCACAAATATGGCCATCCCAATACTAGTATTTACTGATAATGCGTACAAGTTTCTTACTATATATGCACATAATGTCCTCATCTACATAATCATATCTGATATCTATCTACCTTGACTTTCAATAATTTTCTCTGTCCAAATCACAAAAAGTCTCAAGTATTAAAGTTAAATCCTGGCATAGATGGATATTGTAACATCTAATCATTCATGACGCCCACTTTTCCAGCAGGAAATTTTTTAGAACAATTTCAACTACGGGCTCCGCCTCTAGGGCGTCGCCAAAAATGACAGGAGGAAAGTGTAAAAGACAGCAGCAAACGAAAGTGGTGTTGAAGACCCTTTCTGAAGCCTACGAAATTTGTCTTGTCATTTGTAGAAAGAAAAATAACACAATAAATTTTATCACCTAGATTATATATATTTACTGAGTTTTTCCTTAATTTTCTAGACAAAATATACGGCGTTGCGTTTAGCTGCCGTTGAAAACATGGGAGGTCATAGGTCATTCAGCCCAGCATCCGCAAACCTGCCCAAAACAGACGACAAGGTGGGAAATTTTCCCTCGTTTCTGTCAGAATTCCGTCTTTACAATCATATAGATCATTGCTTTAGTTCAATAACAATATATTTGTCCCATTTAGACCACTGACGGGTTTTTTAGTCGATAGAAAGTCCAATTTCTACCCGCAAAGTATGAGAGTTTTCAAAACGTGTGTTCTTACATGTGGGGTTAGGGGTGGGGGTCTGGGTTACACCTAACAATCACTTTTGTACAAAGTTAGGACTTGATATGGCATAATTTCCATAAAAGGTGTAGTTTCTGTCCCGTGTGAGTAGAAGTCAGGGTAAGTTTTGCAGTTTGACATGGTACTATGTAAAGTAAAGGTGTTCATGTTGTGTGTGCGTCTATCAGGGTAAAGCTTTAGGGGGAGGGGGTGTGGCACGGACCGACCCTGGCTACTTTTACTTTCACTAACGTGTTTTGTGCAAACGTAGTGTAACCACAGTTCTGTCTTAAGTTAACATACAGCAAGTGTATGTGACCTTCCTAGTTTGTATAATTCTATTTCCCTGTTACTGATTTTTGTTAGAAATCATTGATTGATAGATGATGGCTGGTTATGTCACCTTGGTGTATTACTGCAGCCAGTAGGTACCCAGTCTGAGTAGTCTGCATCTGCATAGTATACCCCCAAATGACCCAACGAGGGGCAAAAGTAGGGGGGGGGAGCTGAGGCTCCCGGGTTAGGGCGGGCAGGCCGCCTGCCTGGCACGGAAGTGCTCAACGTTGGGAGCGCTTACAACCGTGCCAGGCAGGGCATTCCACTTGGGAATTGTGCGTGGGAAAAAAGAGTGTTTGTAGATGTCGATGCGTGCGAATATGTGTTGATATTTGAAGTCGTGACTACCCCGGGTGCGCCCTTGTGCAGGCTTCAGAATATTAATATTATTGTTGACTACTTTATAGAAAAAGGTGAGGCAGGCGTTCCTCCTCCTTTCGGAGAGAGGGCGCCACTGCAGGTCTGTGAGCATTTGTGTCACGCTGCTAGTCTGCCGGTAGTCATTTAGGGTCACTCGGGCTGCCCTGCGCTGGACGGCCTCCACCGCCTCAGGGTTCTCCCCAGAATTTTTTAGTATAGTGGAGGGGCTGGCAAAAATAACCCGCACCAACGCGCTGCACTTTCATGAAAATGGGTTCATTTTGCAATGACAGAGGGTGTCAAATACTACAAGTATAATATACAGCTGTTGTTATTCCTTTGTTGTGAAGTGGCAAAACTACTATTGTTTTGATCATTGCTCATGCACAAGTTTTTGCAGACAATGCTGACTGGAAAAGTGATGCCACTTGGTACAAAAATCTGTGAATTGTCATTAATCTTAGCAAAACTAACAAAGAAACAGGGCCAGAAGAAACACACTAAATTTGAAGAATAGTATAGTGGAGCTGGCTGAGAGTATAGTGGAGGGCCTCCCTTATTCCACTCTCTGGGGAGAACCCTACGCCTGTATCCCTTTGTTGGTGTACAGGTCCCAGAGGCAGTGAGGCTGTTTACGTGCTGGAGGCACCGCCTCTAACATGGGACCCAAAATTTACGTGGACCCTTCCGAGAGACAAATGCAAATTGCATTCCCTGACAACATGTCTGAACTGAGCCGACCTGACCCAGGGATCAAACTCAGACCCACGGATCCACGAAAACGGATCCATATGGCCAAGCAGCGGGGTTGCGCGACCGCTCGCACCACAGAGACAGATATGATACTTTGAACAAATGTCATTTTATCCAAAACTAGGACATGAATAACTTATATATGCAGAATATGAAAAAAATCAATTCAAGTTTAACATGCTTTGCAATAACCCAAACAAAAAAACACAGCTTGTTCCATGTAACTAAAAGTTACACATTAACAGTACAGGACAGTCGACTGTTAGTTTCGTTACCCCCCTGATTTGTGTTCCACTACAGAAACCCTCTGCTGAGGTGGTGATCAGCTGTCGCCATGTCGGGGAAACGCCTTTCAGACGACCTTGACCCTGACTACCAGGATGTCGTCCAGCCCAACAAGCGGCTGCGGTCTATGCAGCAGGACGGTGAGTTGTCATGGTTACACAGCTGTCAGTCAGTGATCATGAGTTGTTAAATGTTAAGATGGTTCAAGATTATATCATATATAGTTCCATAGCATTTTTGAGGCAGTGGGGTCAGATTGTTGTTATCCACGGTGTCTAGGCCACTGCGTTTTACCTCCCCAGTCAGGCACCCATTTTTGCACCTGGTTGGAGTGAGTAATGTTAAGTGCCTTTCCCAGGGACACAAGATTAGCATGACAGGACCTCTGGACTCCGGTCCAAGCGCTGACTGAGGAAGGTGACAAACGGTCACCGAAATGTTAGCTACTAGTACTAGTAGCTAATTACACATTAGTTGTGTACAATTGTGAGGTGTCACACTGCAGTTTTTTCAATAAGAGTGGTATTGTAGGTCTCACATGTGTGTTTCTCCCTTCAGCCAAGGATGCAACGGTTTGTAAGAATGTAGTATCATACTTCAGTTTTTCCTGTGTGATTGGTGTTGTAGGTCTCACATGTGTGTTTCTCCCATCAGCCAAGGATGCGACGGTGCGTAAGATCGTGACGATCATTAAGGACCAGTTCTCTCAGGAGATCCGAAACAAGGAGAGGGAGATAGAGGTCATCGATGAGGTAACAACCTTTAACCTTTGACATGAACCATATGGCTAGTAACCTAAATCTGTTGTTTTCAAAAACGGCATTTTGGGATGATACACCGACAGACAGTGTATTTGCAGTTTGAAAGACTTGTAGACTTGATATCTCTAACTGCCTTTGTTGCAAACGGTTCATTCATGTTACGGTGACCTAGTGTTATAATTTTGTCATGATTGTTTGTAGATATTTACCCTACCTGGGTTTGATTGTACAGTGTTCTTAGTGAT
The DNA here is from genome assembly GCF_000003815.2 of Branchiostoma floridae. NCBI lineage: Eukaryota > Metazoa > Chordata > Leptocardii > Amphioxiformes > Branchiostomatidae > Branchiostoma > Branchiostoma floridae. Next base: position 67,455 of record NW_023365714.1, read on the forward strand.
GAAATGAAGTGAAAGTTGTTTGTTTATTGGTTTGTTGTTGTTATTATTATTTCCCAGCGTATCCACCAGGCGCGAAGCATGCTGGAAGTGAAAGTTGTTTATTGTTGTCATTTACAGCATATCCACCAGGCGCGAGGCATGCTGGAAGTGAAAGTTGTTTATTTGTTTGTTGTTGTCATTTACAGCGTATCCACCAGGCGCGAGGCATGCTGGAAGTGAAAGTTGTTTATTGTTTATTGTTGTTATTTACAGCGTATCCACCAGGCGCGAGGCATGCTGGAAGTGAAAGTTGTTTATTTGTTTGTTGTTGTTATTTACAGCGTATCCACCAGGCGCGAGGCATGCTGGAAGTGAAAGTTGTTTATTTGTTTGTTGTTGTTATTTACAGCGTATCCACCAGGCGCGAGGCATGCTGGAAGTGAAAGTTGTTTATTTGTTTATTGTTGTTATTAACAGCGTATCCACCAGGCCCGAGGCATGCTGGACCGGCTGCGAGCCTGCATCATCGCCAGCTACTACGGAGGGGTCGGCCAGAAACCCAACGAGGTCAGAGGGCAAAGGGCAAACATTGGTTACAGAAGTGCATGTCATATTCTTTATGTTTTCAAGAAAACCTACATGTAGATTTCTGTGACAACACTAACAGTGGTTTAGAGTTGGCCAACACAGCTTGGTTCCTGTTAGCGACCACTCAAGGGATTAAAGTAAAGAAATTTTACCACCATAGACAGATGGTCTCTGTAGATATCTTGACCAAAAGTGACCACAATGGCAAGGTGCTGATGTTCCATGTGTTTATCATAATCCCCCAGTATCCGGTTTATCGTCTGTTGTTCCTGTCAGACGAGTTTTAGACATGCTTGATGGCAGCTCACCAGCAGCCTCTGTCGTTAAAGTAAAGTTGGCACTGTGTAGGGTGAGGCCCTACATACAGGAATGGACCCCTAAATGATACCTTTACATGCATAAAGAGACTACCCACATATATTCAACTATATCAATAATCTTATTTCAACTTTCAACTATTTCAATTTTGTCTCTGCCCAGCCACCTGACCCAAATGCTGCCAACCATCCTGCCATTAAGAAGCTGATTGATAGGCCCAAGCCTGCTGCATCAGCCAATCAGGCGGAGGAATCTGAAAGCTCCAACCAATCAGCAGAAGCCTCTCAGGAGGAGAAGCAGCCGGAGGAGCACGATGCAGGGCTGCCAAGTCTGGAGGAAATCTGCGATTCTGTCAACAAGGTGAAAATCAAGAATCTGACTTGAATAACAACTATTATTTCCTAGTTATACTATAACTTATAGTAGGTATAATACTGATGCAGTTTAGACATCCAGGCAGTCATAATTATAAGATACACAATACAAAGTGCCACATGCAACTTTTTGATATCTTTTGTAAAAGATAGTCTCACCTTCAAGTTTTGTATGTATGTCATTTGTTTTTGTCATGAAGTCCAGGAAGATCAGTGGTGTGCCCTAGGGCACGTCACTAATAGATTTTCCAATAAAGTCTCAAAGTCTCTTCATTGACAAGATGCATGAAAATGATTTGTTGAAAGATACATGAAAATGATTTGTTTGTTTATTTTATTTGTTTGTTTATTTCTATATCCCCAGTCTGTCCCTCCAAGCCAGGAACTGTCAATAACTGTCAAAAATCTATGTAAACTGTCAAAGAATTATTTGTTTGTTTGTTTTGTTTATCTTATTTGTTTATCTCCATCTCCACAGCCTGACCCCGCCCCTGCCCCACCCACCCAGGAACCGACCAGTGGCAGCGGGTTTGACTTTGACAGGGTTCTGGGGAGGAAGGTCGCGGGCGGTCCGAGCCGCTTCTGCGTGAAGAAACGCATCATCGTGGGAAACGTGTCCAAGTAGGTGCTCTGGGGATAAGAAGGATATGAGGGATACATACTTATTCTTCAACAGTACTTGTAGTGTAATCAGGGCTGTCTCCAGGACCCGTGCCTCCGTCCTGGGATGCTTCTTGGCAAGGACAAAAAGTTCACACCAGTGGGACTGCGTGGCACAGTGGTATTGTGTTCGCCTTGTGACCGAGAGGGATCGAATCCGCTGTGCTGCCGATCTTGTGCCCCTGGGAAAGGCACTTGACACAAACTTTCCTCACTTTACTCATTACAAGTGAAAATGAGCCGTCCCTTGGATAGGACGTTAAATGGAGGTCCCGTGTCTGGGGAGAGCCACACCCCAGGCACGTTAAAGAACCCGCCACATGTGCGATGGTGCGGTGTGAGCAGTTTAAAACCTACAGTTCCTTGGCCGCACCTGGGGCAATTACCGTCGTATTGAGGTCACCTGAGTGGCGCCGAATGGCAGCTCGCTCCAGACCCTTGCGATTTAGCCCCGCCTATTGTAAGCTCCTCGCAATTCAGCCCCTGGCTGCAAAGAGTGAGTAGTCAGCCCACCCAATAACAATAACAATAACAATAACAATCTGTCTCAAAAATCTGAACTTCAGTAAGTAAAATTTTGATAAAAATGTGTTTTCAAAAGCCAAAAATGACATGTCACCAGGGAAAATTAATGATGATGATTACTAACATGGGCTCCCAAACAACGACAGGGATGGATAAAAATTCCAAGCTGGAGACAGACCTGAGTGTAACAGTTACAGTGCTTAGAGGTTTTATTCGTCCATTAGCAGAGAGATGCAAACATTTTGAATCAATGTGATGTGATTTTGATGCAGAAGTAGTGAAAATGTTGGGCACATTTTTACAAAGTGTGATGTCATGGTCAGATTCAGGAAACTTTGATTCTAAATGACTTCTTGACTCCTTTCAGAGAAATCTCATTAGATGTAAAACATACAGTATGCTTGCTTGGTATCAAGGTGTGTTAGATAATTGATCAATTGATTTTTGAAAACTGCCTGTTTGCTTGATTGGTTAGTATGTTGATTTATTGATTGATTGTTGGATGGATGGATTAGTTGATCAATTGATTATTGATTAATTGATTACATGATTAATTGATTTGTATGCTGGTTATTGATGGATTATTGATTGATTGATTGATTGATCGTTATTTCCCAGGTACATCACGGCAGACAAGCGAGAAGAGAACGACCAGTCGACCCACAAGTGGATGGTTTATGTACGCGGCCCCAGAGAGGTCAGGGGTCAGGGGTCATATTTGGGGTCAAAGTCAAAGGGTCATAGAATACAATATTGTTTATTTGTGGTAATCCAGGTTTCTGATTGGTTTAAAGTTCCATTGCCTTTGGTAAAAGCTTTCTTTACACTTTGTTCTACATGCATGCAATGTCCACAATAATACACATTCTGAAGCCATTCTGAATTCGAAGTTACTCAAACAACTGGATATGATTTTAGAAATGGTCAGACGTTTCAGACACCATCCACTACATTTCGTCAGTGACACTGAGCCGATCTGTACCGTCCTCTTTACTGAGGTTTTCTTTATTATGATTGTGTTTCTTCTGTGTTTAGAAAGTACTAGTATTATTTTGTTGATGAAGGCCAGACATCTAGGTAAACATTATGTAATACAAAGTAACTCAAGCAACTGGATAAATCCTCCGAATCCTTTTGTCCATCTGCAGGCCCCCAGAATCGACCACTTTGTGAAGAAGGTGTGGTTCTACCTCCACCCCAGCTACAGGCCCAACGACCTGGTGGAGATCAGGTAGGGAACACCCTGTACACCCCTGCTGCGCAATGGTACCATCCACTGACATGTCTTAGTTTGCCCACTTCTGCTTGCACTCGTTGTACACAGGAACAAACTTCTTCAAAGCTGTTCTAATTGATATATGTGGAGAAGGAGACCTCAGCCAACCGTTCACACTTACGCCACATCTTCAGAAAAGACGCTGGAGCCGCATGAGCCGTTTAGGAACTTTATTCGAACCGACACACAACAAACATGTTTTGCCGTGTGGCTTCCTCAGTGTTATGGGCTCGAATGAGCATAGTACAGCATGTCCTCGCTTTTATAGGCCTAGTGCAAAGTGCACTGACCATATGCAAGGTGCCCTAGATGGCTTAACCAATCACAGTTCAATTCTTCAAAGCTGTTCTAATTGTTAGACTGATACCAGAGATCAGTCTGACAAAAGATCACACATGTTATACGTCAAAACATTCAGAGTACATGTCACACACATTTCAGTTAGAGTTGCCAGGCTACTCTTTTGATTGAAATTATTATTTGGCTCTCTATTTTTACAGATAGCCATGACTATTATTTTAGATAGAGGTACTTGTTGCATCACAATGAGTGTTAAGACAAAATGAAAGAATGTAACTTTGGCCCAAACTACTTTCAGTATGTGAACTGTTCGTATATGCCACAAATTTTGTTGGTGTAGTGCTACACATCTCACTTGTACCCCCCTATACCCACCCCCCCTATTCAGCGAGCCCCCCTTCCACCTGACGCGTCGCGGCTGGGGGGAGTTTCCCGTCCGGGTCCAGCTGCACTTCGTCGACCCCCGACACAAGAAGGTCGACATCATCCACCAGCTCAAGGTCAGTCAGCAGTAGGGAAACTTAAGTGGGAGACCAACATGTCTTTAATATTTTATGAGACCAGCAGTGTCTGTAAATGTTTGTATGAGATCAGCAGTGCCTATAAACTTAAGTAGGAGATCAACAGTGCCTATAAACTTATGTGTGAGACCTGTGTGTCTGTAAACTTTGCTAGGAGACCAGCAATGAATGTAAAATCTGGCTGTTGACAAAGATTTGTAAAAACTTGAATCTTGAATATGTATCGTAGATAGCGCAATGTTTAGACTCAGTCTGTGATTTGTTGTGGTTTGCTTGGGTGCTGAGAAGTTTTAATGGTTTGCTTGGGTGCCGAGAAGTTAAAGCTGTGAGTTTAATTTTTGTGTCTCCCCAGCTGGACCGGACCTACACAGGCCTGCAGACCCTCGGAGCAGAGACGGTGAGCAGCCAGAAACTGTACTTGTAATTCTTATGAACTAGGCAACAGGGTAACTAGGCAACAGGGTAACTAAGCAACAGGGTAACTAGGCAACAGGGTTACTAGAGATGATTCTGTAGTCTGATGGTGAAACTAGAAAACCTTAGAATCTAGGTATCTTTTCAACATTGCCTCAACTTTAGTGACTGTTATTCATTCATTAAGTACAGACTGTGGAACTGAGTACAACAGGTATCAGATTACACGTAAAAGATATCAAGTTACACCAGACATCGAGTTACATCAGATATCAGATTACGCCAGATGTCAGGGTACACCACTGATACACCAGGTATAAGATTACACCAGATATCAGATTACAACAGTGTTCCAGATATAAGATTACACCATATATATCAGATTACACCAGATATCGGATTACAACAGTGTTCTCCCTCCCACAGCTGGTGGATGTTGAGCTGGACCGACACCTGTTTGATGAGACGGGAACGCCGCTCTACCCCGACCTCTCCGTGCTGTCCTCGGGACTGCCTGCCAAGGCTGGTGCGCCACCTAGCAGTACCGGGGAAGAACTGCAGGCTTCACCAGTGAAACACAGCACCAGTACAACTGCTCCCTCTGGTGGTCCTTGTGCAGAACTGCAGGCCACTAGTTCCCGAGTCAAAGCCAGCGCCAGTGCAGCTAAGCCCTCTAGCAGTTCCAGTACAGAACTGCAGGCTACAGTGAAACCCAGCACCAGTGGTGCAGCGCCCTCTAGCGGCTCTCCTACAGAAGTGCAGGCCACAACTTCCACTGCAAAGGCCAGCAGCAGTACAGCATCCCCACCTAGCAGCTCTGGTGCAGAAGTGCAGGCGGCCAAACCTGGGACAGAAAAGGCAGAACAGGAGTCCAAACCTGGAGCCTCCTTAGTGAGGAGGTCTCCTCGAGCAAAGTCCAGGCAAGACACCAGAAAACCTTCCTCCCCACCTGAAGAAATCAGCGCTAAGAAACCTTGCAAGACCAGCGAGGCGGACAGCCTGTCCAAGGAAAGAGTCAAGCCTGAAGAAACGAAACACACAAACCTTAAAGAAGAAGTCGAAGAGAAAGTTCTCGCTGATGCTAAGACATCCAAACAGAAACCGGTTGTCATGACAACGGCAATCCCATCATCCTCCGGGACAAATGTAGACTCTTCCAAACTTAAGCCTGTTACCATGGTAACTGGTGGAACTGTGCCAATCTCTGCCGTTACCATAGCAACAAGCAGAGCTGTCTCCAAGACAACAGCGGGTTCCCCCAAAACGTTTCTGGGGGACCAAAAGGAGGCTCCGACCTTGGTGGTTCCTGTGAAGGTGAAAGCGGAGCCCCTCTCTCCGCCCCGCGTGACCCCGGCAACCGTACCGACCGCCCGGGAACCCGTCACGTTTTCCCGCGGGGTGGACACGAAAGGGCTGGTCCTGCCTGCACAGTCCAAGGTAGGCTTGGAAAATCATTTTCATCATCATTTTTTATGTGTCATTTACCAGGACATGTTTGAAGCAAGTTTGAAAAATATGGTAAATGCATTTAACTTTGCGGAGATTTAATTTCACGGTAGCAGGAAAAAGGACTTTTCGCGGTGGTTTTAAGTTTCAGGTAGCAACATGCACTGCCATGGAAAAATGTTCACGGTGGTTTTAAGTTCGCAGTGAACCATGAACATGAAACCACCGTGAAAGTTTCTGCATGTACAGTAACGTGTACCTGAATGTAACCTCCGTAGATTCATTCCCTCCTTCATCCCTCCATCCAGCCGCTGGTGGGGACAGCAAAACCTGTAAAACCAGGCGCGGTGGTTGGAACGGTAAAGCCGGGCGCGACTGGCGGGACAGTAAAGCCGGGTGCAGCTGGCGCGCCTGGCGTGGCTGCCGGGACAGTAAAGCCGGGTGCAGCTGGCGCGGCGGGCACGGCTGGCGGGACCACGATGGTGGGCACCCCGCCCCAGGGCATTGTCATCACCAAGATCGTCCCCACGACCTCCAAACCCGTCACCACCGTGCAGCAGACACTGACCTTGAAACCCCAGGGGCTAACCTCCAAGGGCGTTTCCACGGCGACCCAGCAGAACATCACCATCATCAAGCAGGTGAAGCAGGAGGCGGGGATGGGCGTAACCATGGCGACGCAGCCCAGCGTGGTGGTTACCGCGGGAACCGGCCCGAAGGCGGTCCTGACGTCCCCGCAGAAGGGCACCATACTGAAGCTGTCTGGCCTGCCAGGTCAGAGTTCATCGCCTGTGGTTGGCTCAGGAAGTCACATGATCGTGGGTCAAAGTTCGGCCGCAACGGTTGTCTCGGGAAGTCACATGATCGTAGGTCAGAGTTCAACCTCAGTGGTTGGCTCAGGGAGTCACATGATCGTGGGTCAGAGTTCGGCCTCAGCGATAGGCTCGGGAAGTCACATGATCGTGGGTCAGAGTTCGGCCTCAGCGATAGGCTCAGGAAGTCACATGATCGTGATGAGCTCGCAGCCATCTTCCTCCAGCACTGCCCAGGCTGTGCCCAGAGTTGTCACCTCCCCCCCACAGGGCAAGGCTGTTCTGCTCAGCGGAGTCACCCCCCAGATGGCACAGGTGCCTGTTAAGGTAGAGACTTAATTTTTTTCAAAACACTGGTGTGATACATGAAATATACATGTTTTGCCTTAAAACTTAGTTACCAAAAAAAGAGAAAAAGGTATCACATTTTTACTCAGAGAACTATATATGTATGTAATCAGTGTTGTGCTATAATGTATTGCCATATTTATTTGCTTTCCTTTGACTACTGTAAGTTGGGATTTGTGTGTTATGGGAACTAGAAACAACATGGAAATATGGGCACATTGTAATACTAGAAGCATCTATATGCATCATTTAATTATTGCTGTTACGGGTATGTTGTATGTGACTAATTTTTCACTCATGGTTGGAACTGTTTTGTATCTGCAGGTTGAGAAGATGGCGGACGGGAAGGTTCCCGTGACCCCCACGAAGGTCGGCAGCGCCTCACCGACCGTTCCCCCCGGCACGCCGCCGCAGGTCCGCACCATCTCGGGCGCTGTGATTGGTGGGCTGAGTCCCGTGTCCAAGCCTCACTCTGGCGTGGCAGCGGGCAGCATTGTGCAGGTTTGTTTAGTAGATATCTAATCACCATCTCCTCTAAAGATATAGATTATAGCTTTTGAGAAGAAAGCTTCTCTTAGATACTTAATGGAATTCCTTTAAGTGCATATTCATTTGTGATGCTATACTAGAGTAGACACAATAATGCTATACACGCTACCATAATTGTCCCCCACGTTACCTGCAGTTAGCCCTTGAGCAATAATGTACAATAAACATTGCAATATCTGTCCACCTGCTAGGTGGCGCCCCAGCAGCTGGTGACCTCCCCGAGCGTGCCCGGCGGAAGCGCCCTCGTGCCGCCCAACGTCATGAACCTGCCGCTCGTCAACGTCGCGCCGGGGGCGAAGGTCTTCCTGGCCGCCAAATCCACCGACCCGGCCATGAAAGGGAAAGTGATCCTGATCCCGCAGACGGCCATCGTGAAGGGCATCCCCCTCCAGCAGGGTCAGGGGTCGGGGGTCACCGTGCTGCAGGGGTCACCCGTGGTGCAGGGGGTCAACATGCCGGCACAGGTCATGGGGGGGACTCCGCAGGGGGGCAACATCGTGCACCTGGTGCAGGGGGGTGGCTTAGCCTCCCAGGGGGCCGGCCCGACCCCAACCCTGACCCCGCAGGTCACAGGTCAGTCCCAGGTGAGGGGTGAGAGGTCGTCGCCGGGCGTGGCGCAGACGGTGAAGGCGGGGTCGACGATCACGCTGCCGCTCCAGCCGGGAACCTCCTACATCCTGATGCAGCAGCCCCAGGGGGGTGCCTCCGCCAGCGGGAATGTCCCCGGCTCTTCCCCCAGTCGCCCAACCACCCTCATGGTGCAGCAGGTGCCGCAGGAACAGCCTGGGAAGCAGCAGGTTTGTTTATTTGTTTGTTTGTTTGTTAATGTCCCCGGCTCTTCCCCCAGTCGCCCAACCACCCTCATGGTGCAACAGGTGCCGCAGGAACAGCCTGGGAAGCCGCAGGTTTGTTTGTTTATTTGTTTGTTTTTATGCACTGTTTATGTTCCATTTATGCTAGCCACATTCATCATAGACCACAGGAAGTAAGGAAGTTGAGAGTTGCCAGAATTATACATTTTTCACAACAATCATTCCAGGTCATGGGTCATTGGGAGGTATTGTTGTTACCTGTTTGTGAGCTGGGTCAAATATTTATTGAACTTGAATTTGGAACATTACAATGCATTAATTTTATAACACCACTTTTCAGGATACCGGACAAAAGATTGAAAATTTAACTATTAAAGTTGACATCATGATGGTAAATCCACATTGCTTAAAATCAGTACGCAATAAATGTGGGGTATGCTTAAAATCAGTATGCAATAAATGTGGGGTATGCTTAAAATCAGTACGCAATAAATGTGGGGTATGCTTAAAATCAGTACGCAATAAATGTGGGGTATGCTTAAAATCAGTACGCAATAAGTGTGGGGTATCTAGAATACTCCCTGAAAGGTAAGAGTCATTACAGTCGAAAGTGTGTTCTCTTGTATCCTAACTGATTCATGACCATATTTTGTCTGTTCTGCTCGCCCCAGGTGCAGGTAGTCCCCCAGGCCCAAGCAGCTGCCCAGCCCGGCACCAAACCCATGCAGTCCTTCCGGATCATTCCATCCCCCCAGACGGGGGGGCAGTCTCCCACCACGGAGCCCGGCGCGAAGGCCGCCCCGAGCGTGGCTACGGCGGGCGGACACACGTTCATTGCGCTGACGCCTCAGCAACTCAGCCAGATCGGGAAGCCAGGTACTTTTGTTTTGAACTTCATAATTCAATCATTTAGCATCATGGCAGGTGACTGTCACATTTTCAAGATGTCAAACTGTAGGTTTATGGACGTTTTGCCCGATTGATCTTTCGCCCGTAGTCGTTTCGCGCTGACATCTGGGTCCGTGACCGGAGGCACCTTGTTCTCGCCACCGACCACCTTTTACTCAAAATGTGAAACGAACATTTTTTTCGGTATGCAGGCGGAGTTGTCTTTGTCGGAAGCTTGTTGTTGGATGCCCACGACTGTGCGACTCGGGCATTGATTATGTTTTTTGTTTATTACTAGTATTTTTCCACTTGAGTAAAAGTCGCTATTACATTTATTGCTCCAGGTAAAAATATCAGTATGTGTAATGTAAAGCTTGTAACTGAAATTAGTTCGATGTTTAGCTGGTTGCAGGACCTAGTAGTCTATGAGAAATTATGGTAGCGCATGACGTATTGCAGGGTTATTTTACCGGCTAGGGCAACTATATCTGTGTTTTGGACATCTTTCCGCAGGCGTCAGTGAATAAAGATTAACAAACTGAGACTATTAAATCGGCATACGTATCTACAATACTAGTACATTTGTATCTACATTGGGCGAATCCTGGCCGTCGGCACCGGTGTGTGTTTTAATATCGGGCGAATCGTCTCCGGGCGAAAGATCCAATTCGGGCGAAAGTTCCCGGGCGAAACATCCATCGGGCGAAACGTCCTGTTACCAAACTGTACACCTGACTCGAACAAAGTATTCTTCGTTTCACAACATTCTTTTTATTCTTGCGTAGACGTTTCGGTGACTGTCTGTCACTTTCATCGGTATAAAATCAGTACTGATGAAGGTGACACCGAAACGTCTACGCTAGAATAAAAAGATTTATCTACCAACCTGATGAAACTATTGACGGATGTACACCTGACTGTAAGGTTTGATTGACTCACAGGCACCCTAAAGGAATTTACTCTTTTTGATAGGCGCAATGATTTCTTTACTT
>NW_023365714.1:78951-81744 GCF_000003815.2 Branchiostoma floridae
AAGGCCATCTTGCTTGGGAACCTTTATATTCTAACCCTGACCATGTTGCCCCCCTCCCACAGGTTCCCAGCAGATCGGTGCCGGCCAGACGCTCCTGGTACCGGTACAGAACATGCAGATGGCTGCAGCCGGCGCGCCCACCGCACAGCTGGTCACCAAGTCTGCCAGTACGCCTACCGTGCTCACCCCCTCCCCCTCTCACAAGGGTGCGACCCCGCGGGAAACCCCCTCCACACCCTCCAAGGTCACCTCCAGCCTGCAGAAGAGCATCTTACAGATGAAGCTGGGGCTGGGGTCACAGGTCACGGGGTCAAGGGTCACCGGAACATCCCCCACCCCGACCTTGGATGTCATTGAGCTGGTGGCCAGGAAAGTCTGGTGAGTTGGGCTGTTCTAAAGTCTTTCACTAAATTTGTTATGATTGTAAATTGGGAAGCATTTTGTGTTATATGTTTTTGGTACAAAATTCCAATTTTTAGTGTCATATCACATCTTAAGTAACCTTGTAAATATTGTTTTTTATATCCTGTCATTTGACTATATGGAATAAATTAGTAGCGATTCCAAACTGTGAATTCTGGCTTTCCATCCTGCCAAAGTTTATCCAAGTATGTTATGTTTATGTTACATGTATATTATATTATGTTGTGTTGTGTTTCATTATCGCGCGTCTCGTCGTGTTGTGTTCCTGTGATATCATGCGCTATGTTTTACCCACAATCCCCTGCAGCGTGTCGGGCCTGCAGACGAAGGAACAGCTGATCAGCGCTGTGGTGCGGCACGTTCCACTGGTGGACTCAAACAGGGGTGAGCAGCATCCCTATGACCCTTCTAGAAACATACTTTATCAATTTGTCTTTAGAGAAGATCAATAGATCTACTCAATGTAATATACTATATATAGGTGGCATCCTCTTGTTATTTGTGATACTTAAAGTTATATATCCCATACCTCACGCTAAAGAACTTTATTGAGTCAGAGACTGGACTTTGCGATAAGGACCTCACTGCACTTATGAAAGAGAGTCTTATAGAGTATGAATATGTATGTATGTATCCCAGAGTGTTAAGTCAGTCGCAGCAGTTCTTATATGGTCCCAGATAGGGCTGGGTACCGGTACAGAAAATTCAGGTCCAGGTCCGGTTCAGGTCCAAAGGATCAGGTTCAGGTCCGGACCTGAACCTGGACCTGATTCAATACGACTCATACCAATGGTCCATTTCATTACAAAGAAATCTGTTTGGTGGAGTATTAGACTTATACTGGCATTTTAAAATCCTACAACGCTAACTGCACCTGTACGATTGGCTGTAAAACTTGGTAGAAATTACTTTAAACTCTACTCTACTTCACTCTTGTTATTTTCTTCCACCTGCAAGCGCCAAAACGTGTGGATGTCTGGTGAAATAATCTATTAATTTTCTAATCGGTCCAACATCCGGTCCACCTAATTTTTTCAGGTCCGGTTTTTCTGGACCGGTCCAATAAGAAAAACCGGTTTTGTACCGGTACGCTGTACCGATACCCAGCCCTAGTCCCAGAAGCGTTCATTTATATGAGGACATGTTAAACATTAAACATTTTGATAGATACACAATGTCTTTGTGGATACTGTACTTCATAAAAATTTGGTTTCTTCAATTACAAAACAGTTACTAGCTGATAGCACGTAAGACTAAATAGTTGTGATGTTTTTCCAGCTACTCTCGAATGTACATGTAACACATTTAACAAACATGTAACAAACATGGTATCCTCTTGTTGTACATGTGTATTGTCTTATATATCCCCCAGTTATAAGCCAGCACCCGTACTGCGCCCAGTCTCGGCAGCAGTTTTTCGGCTGGAACATCGGGAAACAGCGAGCAGCGGAATGGCAACGCGCCGTCACCGCCAGGAAGGTCATCGACAAGGTCAGATCCTCCGCCAAAAAACTCACCCTGCCCACCCCCACAACCCGGGAGATCATGGACTGGTCCAGGACACATGGATACACCCCATCTGCATTCAGTAAGCAACATCAAGACATAATGTCTTAGCTTTCCTCTTTCCTTAATGTGAGGCTGTTGTTTATGCCAAATAGCATGAATTACTCAAATTGTTACCCGACAAAAGATAATGGGATTTTGTTATGTGAAATGACTGTTTCCCAAATTAGATCCAGTTGCCTGAGTAACTGTTATTTGGCCAGTCTTATTACTTGGATTGTTGTACTGTGTTTAGATGGTCCGAAGGAGGATGAGAACTACTGTGAGCTTTGTGGACAGAAACTGGGTTTGAGTTAGAGTTAGTGATACTGAGTTTGTTGTTCTGTGTTTAAATGGTACTATGAGCTGTGTAGACAGTGTTGTTATGTGTTGGGTTAGAATTAAAGTTAGTGGTGCTAGCATTGTTGCTATAAACTTTGTTGTACTGTGTTTAGATGGTCCAAAGGAAGATGACAACTATTGTGAGCTGTGCGGACAGAAACTCAGAGCGAAACTGCGGACGGCTCATGAGGACTGTCTCAAGTTCTGGACGGCAAATGGTGAGTCTGGCAGACTTCTTTTGGTGGTACAAAATGAACTTTAAGAATGTCATCCAAAGGCCGGGCAAAATATGACAGGCAAGGGAAGACAAGTTTGAAAAAGACTGAATTCTAAAGGTCAGGAGCTGACAAATGCTGTAATGAGAGTTAAGCAGATCACAATCATGAAAACATCTTGTTTTAGAAATGTAACAAGTTGCTGGGAGAAATTATAATTTTTTGTTCTGTATGATAATTTGAACTTAATCTTTCGAGCTGCATCCAG
>NW_023365714.1:82050-83357 GCF_000003815.2 Branchiostoma floridae
TATTGCTTGGTGATCGTTATAACTGAGCATAGATTTGTCGTATTTTCTGAAAAGCCCGTGGGTTGTATTGTTTTTGTGCGAGGAGTATTTGGTCGGCCAGCGAAACCATTTTTGTATTAGTTCGCTGCAACGGTGATGCGGTTTTTTCGTCTGATGACCCAAATAGCGGCGTTTTTCATGCGATTTCGAAGAAATGACGTCATCGGAGATTGCAAAAAAGTTATCACATGGAATTTTTTTATTTTCATTTTACACAAACATGAAGAATTTAGCTTCTCTACCACGTAGGCTGTTATCCTGGGAAAATTTGTTTTTTCCAAGCAGCTTCGATCAAAAAAGTGTTAAAAAATGATAGTTTTCGGGTCCAAAATTAAAATTTTACTACATATTCTAACCAAAATAAAGAGGCAACAGAGGGTACCAATAGGTTTGTCGGAAAGAGGCTGTAAACGGCTTTCCGCCATATTGATTAAGTTTCGCGTCCTACGTTTACTAGCGGAACTGTAGCCCTTCGGCCTGAGGCTGCCCGCCAACCTCCGAAATCATAAAAGAAACTCCAGTCCGAGACCTTAAGAAGTTATTAATTTGTATTCTCCCTGTCAGGCCCCCCCTCCAGCTGCAGTGGTTCGGCCGACCTGTGTCAGATGTTAGAGGACAGCAAACCTTCCCAGCATGCCGATGACAACGACCTGGAAGTGGATGTCATCTCGCTGGGTCAGGAGACAAAGGTCAGGTGTTACAGTTATTGTTACCATGTGCCTTTTGAACTTTCAACTATTACACTGACTTAAAAGTTTGAATAAAACTACTGACCAATCAGAACACTTTGCACAATTGTACCAGATTTCAACTAACCAATCAGCACACTTTTCAAAAAGATGCTACATATGAATGGACCAATTAGCAAACTTTTCACAGCCATGCCATATCTGAACTGACCAATCAGAACACTTCTCAAAGACATACCACATTTAAACTGACTAATCACCACACTTCTCACAAACATACCACATTTGAACTGACCAATCAACATGCTTCTCACAAACATTCTACATTCAAACTGACCAATCAGCACCATTGTTCCAGGTTGTGATGAAGCAGGAGCCAATGGATGAAGAGGATGACCACCCTCGGTTCTTCCTGCCGATGTCGCCTGCCGCAGAGTTCGTGCACGACACGGCGCAAAAGGTCAGAACATCTCAGATTTCAGAGATGATTCCGAGATATAAGCGATAAAATCCTGTCATTGTGAATAGCTCTTTCTGTAAGATTGGTAAGGCATTACGAAATTGTGAATTCTTACTTTT
>NW_023365714.1:83457-98676 GCF_000003815.2 Branchiostoma floridae
TTAAGAAGAATTTAAGACATCTATTCTTGTCCCTCAGTTGGGAGTGAAGCTGGAGCCTGTAGAGACGACTAAGGACATGTTCTCACCTGTCCTGGAGAAAATGGTCCTTAAGGTACATGTACCTAATCTAACTCTTAAGACTCAAGCTCAAGACTTAAGACCTGTAATGAGACCTTATCCTTTATGACCTGGTTTTAACATTGTTAAGTATAGCACAATGTCTTTAACCTAAAGCTCAAATCTAAATCCAGGCTATTTAGACAAAGTTTATGTGGTAGGAGCTGAAGCTTTCATGCAGTGGAATTGATCTCTTTGTGAGTAGATACCTTCAGATTTAACTTTTCTACATATGTAACCCAATCTGCCCCCCCCCCTCCAGGCGGCGTTGCTGTTCACCAATGACGTGTTACGCGGGGCGCTGGCGAGCGCTTACAGACAGAACGGACTGAGCACGCTCAGGTAGGCATGCCCAAATCAGCTTCATGTTTGTTGTTAGAAACTCTGAGCATCATCGTGAAACCTTACGGTTTGTTGACTGTTGGTATTAAGTGTTGGCATTTACTGTTGTTGATTGTTGTTTAGTCTTGTTTACTTTGTTTATCCTTGTTGGTTTGTTATTTGTTGATGTTTAGTGTTGGTGTGTACTGTTGTTTATTGTTGTTGTTTATTGTTGTTTTCTTGTGTTCCAGACACGCCCCTCCCATCATCCTGCCCAGCCACATCCACCAATCAGTGAGCTCCAACCCGTCATGTGACTTCCTCTCCAACAGCCACATGGGCGTGGTCGCCATGGAGAAGGAAGAACCGCCCGCATCGTGAGCTGATGGTTACCATGGTGATGGTTACTATGGAGAAGGTTGCCATGGAGACAGCTGGTTAGATATTCTAACAGAACACTGGACTGGGCATTGTTTGGTGGGGCATGATAAATTAAAAGTCATGTTCTTTACCCGATTTCTACAGTTTGATACTTTTTCTTCTGATTTTTCTACTAGAAGAGTTGTAGCTATTTGGGAGAAGGAAGTTTTGCTCTCTGTACATTTCTAGTGTGTGACACCAAATTTGGGAGCCTCAAATGCCAACTGAACAGGGTGCAGTACCACCCCTCACTGCTAGGTGGAGCACATGTTTTAGCTTGTAGTGCCAGTAAAGAACATTTCCTCATGGCAAACTTCTGTCTAAAATGGCAGGAATATTCTGTATGCTAGGCGTACACTACTACTTTAATGTACAGTCAACAATTTTGGGTTTACAAAAAAGTGCATCTGCACCCAATGTTTTATGGTTTCCTTTATGTATTTTGAGCCATGTAAAATAGTTACTTCTGCATATAATATTATATCGACATCTTACATCAAAGCTATTTTCCAAAAATTCTACAATGACTGACACAAACACTGAAAACTTCTCTCTGTGACGGTCCTTTTATTTCCAAAGACAAAACACATACAAAATTGGCATTATCAATACTCTAATCAATAAATAAGTAAGAATTGATGGATAGACATCACACAGTTGTGGTGAGAAAACCGCTCACAGTCATAGTTGTAATAAGTTACGAGGAAATCCGTCTGGTTTAAGAAGATTTGGTCTTAAAAAGTCTTTAAAATGTCTTAGACATTAAGGGGCTTGCTAATACGCTATAGCTAAGCTTGTACGCTGAAGCAAAATGGGCACACCCCTATTTTGTAAGTGTAATATTCCAAGTGCTGTATTTAAACAGGTGTTGGACAGTACCACTTGTGTAATATAGGGGTGTGCAGCCTGCAGTTAAAGGAAGCATATATGATCAGCATTTTGCTTAGCGATGAATTTGAAGTAGGAATAGTTGCAAAGAACGCTTTTTTTTCTGGCCAGTGCAAAATGTTGTTTATGATGATTGTTGTGAAATGTAAAAGAGGTGTATTTGTAAAAACTAGCGTCGACTAACAGTATTAAAATCCAGATAGTTCCATAGACATTTCCTGTGACATTAAATGCACAATATTCACAAAATTCCAGTCACAAATAATAGATAATAATTATCATTGCTCACATAAATTACTATATTTGTCCAATAAATTACAATATTGTCAACACGTCCTGATGATTGTGCAATTTCTCCCTACCTCGGCTGTTCCCTTCTAACACCTCCCTCCCTCTGGAAAGGGGATCCTGGTTGGGAAAACGTTCAATTGCATTGATGTGTTGCAAACATTGAGTGTTTGTAGGTGTGAGGGAGGGGGGCGCTAGAAGGGACAGCCGCCGCTAGTCTAACGTAACCGTGTTCAGTTTGACGTCACGATTCTCATTGCTCCTGACAGTAGGCACCTTTCACCTACGATACACGCACAAAGGTCACCTGTTTGCCGCCATCTTGGCTCCTAACTTAACCTCAGCACTTTAACCTACCCAGAATCCCAGGAACCAGATTGTTCTATTACCATGTGACTTTCAATAAAAACATTTTGGTGATGGAAGTGTTGATTGTTTGACTTTCACATGTGATAATGTCACTTGAAGGTCAAGGTTCAACGTCACATCACAGAACCAAGATGGCGGCAAAACTAGACACCAGTACCAACAATTCACCTCACTATTATATAACCTTCATCTAACCCTCACATTTCACCTTGCAAAGCCTGAGTTCTAAGACCTTTGGTTATCCAGGCTGAGAAACATGCTCCGAAGCACACTAGCATTCTTGAGATGCAACAAGATCTCTTTTTCACATTTTACTCAAGATGCTTGACCAGGCAGTTTGACCGCACAGAAGGCAACACTTAGTACTGTTGCACTCCATATAAGGAACACGTCTGAATGGCCCCGCCCCGGAGGCGGTGCCAAAAACGCCCCGGATAACCAAAGCTTTACATCACGTACTGGGCAGCTCTTCATCAGATCCGCTTCGCTTGAGAAGCGACCTTCAGAACAACCGCCTCCTCAGGCCCTGACGACCTTCCTACCCTGTCCTGCCACCCGCTACACGTAACCCGACACCGTCACATCTCCAGCACAAAGTTGCTGAGATAGCAATAAGCTGGGTCATGGTCTGAAGTGCTCATGCACAGTATGGAGTGTAATGTGTCAAAGTTCAAAGGGCATTTGGTCATTATTTTTGTATTTCCAGGGGCCTTGAACTTTGACACATACCAGTAATCAGAAATTATGACAATGAGGATAAGCACTTTGAACAGTGACCCAGCTTATTGCACCACTAAGTGCAGTTTCTTCATGATTTGAAACATTATGATGGAGACATGACTGTCAAGTCCTCCCGCCAATGTCCAAGCAGATGTCACAGTGTGTGAGTGAAAATCATTTTCTGATCACACTATTTTTACGATACACATGTACAATCCCCTTGAAAACTGGGCAGTCAGAAAATGTTTTAATCTCCCCACCCAACATCTGCTTGGAGATGACATAACACCCACGTTCACAAACCCTCGTCACAATATTCTCTGCTGTCAGGAGTCGGACATCCACCGAGAACAGAAACTCATAGCAGACATTATGAGCTCAACAACGTTCGCCCGAAGTTAGAACAGATATCTACAGGTAACAGAAGTGAAGCGTCACTAAAATGGTTGAAGTTTCTGAGTTGTTTCTATCTGCTACCATGAGAACCAACCCGCAAACTGTCACTGTGGGGTTCGGGTAATTCAAGAGGACTAGAAATATGAAATTCTCATTTTTTTCTCCTCATTTTTAACCTCCAATTCGGAGAGAATGGGCAAAAGCATTGCGAAGAGGAATTTCTGGCAGATAAAATTCTATCAAACAACTGTGTGTTTAGAGTTTTGGGTAGAAAATCGTATAATTTCTTTGAATTGCATCTGATTTAGTACAAAAACATTTATTAGATTTGAAACAAATGGCAACAGAAGTTGTCTTGGTCTGATGACCAACAATTACAACCTTGAAATGACCTTCATCCCCAGTGACAGCCTGCAGTGTTGGCCTAACCTCTGACCTACTGCCTGAGGTGACCTATGACCTGTGGAAAGGATGCGAGTTGTATGTTTTTTCCACTGGACTTTTCTGTGCACGCTGCATCTGCTGGGGGGGCGTCTCATAAGCTCACACACTGTTTCTAAACAAAGTTATTTCATCAAGGGATGCAGTTTATGTTTTTGTAACGTTACACCAAAGTCATCAATGTCATGTCTTATTTGGAGAAAGAAAGGTGGACTGGAAATAACTAAAATATCTGTACTGTAACTTCGTTTAGAAACAGCTTGAACTTCCGAGACAGCCCGCAAGTATACGTCTCCCCCTAGGAACTGGACAGGAAAGGTCGTCCACTGATTACAAGGTCGTTACAGCTTCTTTAGAGGTAATTTTGACTTGTCCATTTTGCTGCAGCAGTCTTCAAGGTCACTCATTCCCCAACTTGGGAAAATGATTTTGCCGACACCGAATGTTTTAGACCTGAACATGGACAATTTTGTAGCTGCAGAGTTCAGAAAGGCACTGGCTTGGCCAGAGAGCTCCCAGAATCCATCCAAACAACAATTTGCAGAAACCCTGAGTGATTTCATGGTCTTTTAGATGCCCCCCTCCCCTTGAACTTGACCTCTGCCACAAAGTGATTTGATACCAATCTTCATATTTGTTTCTTGCAATGATTGAAAGGTCACATTTTGCCCTTCGCACATTGAAAATGCTGGGAATCTTCCACCTGCATGCACAAATTTGGTGCTTACAAAGAAACAACCATTAACGTTATGACCTTCAAAAGTACCCTTTTTTTCAACGTGACCAATTTCATCCTGTGAACCCGGGAGGATTGTCCATTTTGTCTGCAAGACGTTCTGAAAGACGTGAAAAATTTTCCTGAGACTGATTTATTGGTTCCTTTCTTGAGCAAAAACAGAATCTTCATTTTCAAACATCGACAATTTTTTCCCAACCGATGAACGACCTTTCCAAGTCCGTTTCCATAGGGACCAGACCATCTCTATCTGTTCCAATATATCTGTATTTTCCTGAGTATCGTTGAATCTGTCCGTGTGTCAAAATACTCTATCAAAACTGTTTCTAGCTGTGTTTTCCCCGTTTTACCCCACCGATGTAGGAAAACCTTCCTACTAGTAGTTACATGACCTTGTATAACCCCCAAGTGAAATTTTACATATGTACATCAGATCAGTCTTAACAAGGAACAGACCTGAGATCTTAGCAGGAACCTTATTACTAATTACACCTCTAATTACTGTAGGAGGTAACGAGGAAACCCTCTCTCTTGGGCGGCCACGCCTTTCTGTGGGTTGGCCTTATAAATGTACGGCATGCAGCTTACGATAACTGTACAAGTCTGTCGGGCGCTGGTTTCTCTCTCCGCCCGTTTGGCTCGAAAATGCAACAAATGTTGGCCGGTTACCAAGGTTACCAGTCTGTATGGAGTAACCCTGCTTCCTGCGCGCCGAACGTCGATGAGCGTCGGCGCAAAAACGTTCGTTCCGCTCTTACGGAACGATGCAACTGTATTCATGCATAGCACTGGGACAACAGAACACAAACTTCGCTGGAATATTCCGTCCGTCCGCACGAACGTTTGTCTGAGTTCCTTCACAACTTTGCACTGGCACTTTTCTGTCTCCCGTTTTCCTGGCTGAAACTGGCCGCATGTCCAGATCAGCTATCTGCATTGCCACACAGCGTTCGCCACAACGCTCTACGCATCGCCACATTTCTCTGCGGGGTTCTACTGCAGCTGCAGATTTCCCGTGTCTGCCACATTCGTCTGGAATTTGCCACATGTAGCAATGATCCTCTCTGTAACAGTTTGCAACAAGGGAACACAGGGGGAGGGGGGCAGCATCAAGGGAACATGCAACACAGGAGGGGAGCAGAACTGATGACATCTTTGTGAGACATCTTTTTGGTTTGAGGAAACAATGACATGGTGTCTCAACAGTGTTCCATATGACCAGGGTGCAGGTGAGTTCTATGAACACCACGCTGGTGAGATACCTAAAGTGTAAAGATTGTCATCCAGTGCGAGGTACGAACCAGCTAGCAAATACAACAAACAAGCTGACCACCCCTGCAAAAGAGGGTGGAGTGATCCACGAGCTGTGGAGACTGCTAAGTTTTGGGTTGATCCATTTGCACTGTAGGGGTGGCAACAGCTGCCTGCAGCCGGCACCACACCAACAGCATCTTTGGAAACAGATGATTGAGACAGCTTTCTACAGTAGTTTTTGGTAATGAGTTGTGCTGCTGCACCCAAACCACGTGGAACAGTGGAGTGCGATTTACAAAAAAAGCTTTTGTACTGGGTAGGAAAAGGGTATCACATCAACGTTTAGGAAACGGGTATCATATCAACGTTTTGGCTGTGACTTTGCTGCGGCAGTTTGCTCTCCTCGTACTGACGCTGGCAGCTGGAGTCTGCCGCGTGCGCCGCCTCCGACGGGTCGAGGCTCTGCCGCCATTTGTCCAGGACCGTACCATTGGGCGAGGGGATGGACAGGTACAGCCCGCGATTGTTTCTCTTCCGCCGGCCGAGCGAACTCGGGCTGCCGCCCTGCGATGACGCGGAACTCGGAGACGGGAAGTCCAGATCTAACCTCCTCTGGCGATACACCACGGCAGGGTCATGTAAGGTCGGCGTGTTTCCCTGGCGATAGACCACCGCAGGGTCGTGCAAGCTCGGCGTGCTTCCCTGACTCGACTGGGAACTACTTGGACTCGACTGTGAGGAAAAACCCGGACTGGAGGTCATGCGTACTGCCTGGGCAAAGTCAAGTTCGAACTTCCTGTGTGTCCCGAGCTCCGGCTTCTTGTCGTCGCTGTTGTATTGCAAGTTCAGGCTGCGGTTCAGGCCCTGCGGGCAGCTCACGCTGCGACACGGGCTCTTCCGGAGCCGGTTTCTACGGAAACGCACGCGGCTGAAATCGTGCAGAATCTCGACCTGGTCCTGCTCCGACTCGCTCCCGGAGCTCTCTCCAACCTTCTCCGGTCGCTCGGGCGCCGCCTTGGCGGATTTCTCGGTCCCTGATCTGGGTTTCTGCTTGTTGAAGCAGAGTCCAGTCGCGAGGCCCGGTACGATATACGGCATCTCCAGACAGTGCTTCACGTTCAGCGAAAACGAACGCTTCACCTGACGCATGTCGCGTACCGGCGACGTATTGCTTAAAGATTTACCCGGGTGACTTTGAGACTGCGACGAAACGTCCCTAGAAACGTCCCGCCCCTCCTTCCATCGAGCCTCGTTCGACTTATTGTCCAGTAAGACGTCGCAGAAGAGAAAGTCCTTCTCGTCGGGGTCTTCGATGGCGGAGTGCTGAGGAAAGTCGAGTCTGGTTGGCTGGTCCTGGATAACGGCGGATTGCGCCCGGCGTTCCGTCAGCAGCTTCTCAAACTCCAGCAGCTGCCCCAGGAAGTTAAAGTTGGGGGAGATGGACGGCCTCTTGTCCTTCACGTATCTAAGGAAGGGTAGAAACGTCTTAGATGCTTGTCTTAACGTCTTAACCTTAATACTAGTACAAGGTTACATAATGGAACAATACATGTATGTCTTGGTTTTTGGATCAATCTCATAAAATGTTCTTATTGCAGTCTATATACAAATGCTTCATCTGATAGGTAATTTTGCCAAGTATCTGCGGAAGGGAAGAAATGTCTTAGATGCTTGTCTTAAGATGTCTTAGCCTTACAAAGAAAACATGGAACAATACATTGTATGTCTTGGCTATGGACCAGTCTGGAGTAATACTCTTATTTATTAATGCAAGGGTGTGAAAAAGCCTCTTGTCCTTCATGTATCTGCAGAAGGGAAGGAACGTCTTAGATGCGTCTTCAGATGTCTTAGACTCACAAAGGAACTATACAATCACGTTTGTGTAAGACTTGGTTTTTGGTCCAATTTCCCGAAATCCCAATTTCATCTTATACTCAACAGAGACGGGGGCCGATACCGACTGCCAAGCACCTTTGACCCTTTACTGACTTAGGTCTTGGGTCATTACAACTTGAGAAGGATCAGAGGACTGATCGAAAGCTTGTTGGTAAGCGCTTTATTTTGTGTACGGATATAAAGTCTTAAAAACTGTATCTTCATCTTATACTATTTGGTGATTTTGTCACGTATTTGCAGAAGGGAAGGAATGTCCGCTGTGTGTCTTAAGACATCTTAAAGCCATCCAATGGACTTACAACATTTTCATTGTAATTTGTCAAATTGAATGAAGATTAGACATCAAGGTTATAACATCCACAATGCAAAAGTTACTGAGCAACCGTAGAGACCGAACAGTCAGATGTTTCAGGTACATGTAGCATCAACTATCGTCAGATATATCATTACTAAAAGTCAGTCTGTTTCATAACAGTTGCTGCCCAAACGCTCAAATATTACTTGTAGTAGCATCCTGACAATATAAACAAAATCATTTAAATGCTTATTATAAGTAAACTGAGAACTGTCTTTAAGTCACAGAGCTCGAGTTTTACCTGTATGCGTCGTCGGAGCTGAGGTTGAGATGTTTCATGACGAAAGCGATACAGGCGGTTGCCGAGCGAGACACGCCCGCCATGCAGTGTACCACCACGCAGCCGTTCGACTCTCGCACCATGTCTGTAGAACAGTGCAAAACAAAATGGACGTCAGGACACAGAAAAGAAAATTTCCTACTATCTGGTTTTCTGTCAGTTTTTTCCAGTGTTGCAAGGGTTTGATAAGCTTGCATGTAGATCTCCTAGCTTAATAGAGACCGAGAGATACCTTTATTATTTAGACACTAGATTTGGAGATTTAGAGAGTCATTGGCCACTACATTTATAAAGTCATTTTCTCCAATTTCAATTATAAGGCCATCATAGTGAAAGTACATGCCCTGTAAGTAAAGGTACTGTTGCTGTTGTTTCCCCCGGTACACAGTTATTAACACCAAAGAAGTGTAAGCACAGATCTGACAGAAATCAAACTTCAGAACCAACCAAAATGAGTAATGTGTTCCCCTCATTGGCCATCAGATCATCTTGGTTTGTTACTTCCCAGTACAGACAATGCTATATCGATGTTTACCAATTCCCCAAAACAAAGATGAGTCGTACCAATGAACTCGATAATCTTGTCGAACCAGGGAAAGATCCTCTCTGCGTAGTTGTCGTTTACTGGGATCCGCAGGAAGTGTGTGTCGGGGACATAGTCAGGCTTCGGACACGTGACGCTGGTGTTCAGCACATAGTTTATCTCATAGAACTCCATCACTTCCTACAAACAAACAAACAAACAAACGAATGACAGTAAGTTGGGCTTCATACACTGGGGTGATGTAGCAAAACTTGTTTGAGATCAGATAAACGTTAGACATCTAGGTGATAAGTTATGCCAGAAAGCAGTTACTCAAGCAACTGGATAAGATTTTGGAAACTTGCTTCTTTTTTAGATGACTTTCACTTGTGAGTGTGAGGAATGTGTTTCTGTACTTGAGAACTTTCTCTTACCCTGTTGAAGACGTCCTTCTGTGAGCCGAGGTACAGGAATGGCAGTATCCGGGTGGGGCCCACGTTAGCGACGGGCAGGCAGGGCTGGGACAGGGTCGGGAGGTTAAAGGTCGGGAGCTTTCCCTCACACAGGGTCGGGAAACACGACTGGAAATGGTTAAATCCACCTGCAAAATAACAGAAAATGGTTAAATAACCCCAAAATATTCATTATATTGGATTAAACCACCTGCAGAATAGCAGAAAACTATTAAAATAAACCAATAATACTCAATATATTGGATAAACCCAAAAGAAACTGCTTCCATTTTGCTGAAATCATCAGCAAAATAGCAGAAGTAGTTGAAACTGCCTGCAAAGTCACGCAGAAAAAACATTACAATAGTAACAATAAGGAAATTTTGAAGGTTAAAACCACATGTACAAACAATGAAGGTAGTGTCATTTATGAAATGTGGGCAAACCAATTAATAAACATATACAATGTGGATGGAAATGAAATGAAACAATTAAACACATTCATGTAACTGTTTTATGATTATTGAGTGCCAACAGTTTCACACATAGCTCATACTTTACTTGTGTATAGTCTCAGGGCTTTCATGTAATAAAATTTACTTCATCTGTGTCATGAGAAAATGCTGGTGGCGTATTTCACAGCGGTAAGTCTGACGGGTTGGTCGTGTGTAAATCTGGTTTGTACGGTATGAATCATCCCGAATATCCGTTGCTGAGCCTCTTATCTCTCGAGAACATCCCCATCAACAGGTGCGGACCTGCATTCGTCTGTATGAGTCATGCAGGGAGGGGCTCG
This sequence comes from Branchiostoma floridae, assembly GCF_000003815.2. Classification (NCBI taxonomy): domain Eukaryota; kingdom Metazoa; phylum Chordata; class Leptocardii; order Amphioxiformes; family Branchiostomatidae; genus Branchiostoma; species Branchiostoma floridae. Next base: position 93,710 of record NW_023365714.1, read on the forward strand.
CAGGTTCAGGGTCATTCACAGATGAAGTATAATTGTTATTAAGCTTTATGCTCTGCTTTCAGCAATTATGCACCCTTCTGAGCATGAAATATTCAAATGCATAAATTTGTATCTCACAACACTGAAACGGTAAGATGGATTTTCAAATTAATCCTGAGTGATCTTTGAAAGAAATGACATACTAGTATATATACATGCTGAAGAACTAGAATGAAGCTAATTTTCTGTGTAACGGTTAGACCTCAGACCTTCCTTACCAATGGAACAAGTCCTACAAAGGCTAACGTCACATTTCCAAACTGGGGCCCAGCAAAAATGTAAAAATGAACAAAAATTACGGACACGACTATTCTCTTTACATCTTATGTAGTTTGGTGTCTATGAATATTATATCATACTTTTAATTCCCGAGAGCTGCCCGACCAGGTCCCAGTTTGGAAATTTTCTATGCTGCCACCAGAACCTGCACCTGTGCAGACTGTGTGTACGGCAGGTCCTGTGGGAGGGTGACTCAGTCTGTCATCAGTGTGATCATCCAGCATTACAAATTTCACACTTCTTTCCAGCTTAAAGACCAGGCCAGAACCATAAGTGGTGCAACCCATAGATCACATGTTCCACTGGACAAGCAGAAATTTATTGCACAATGGTTGTAATAGATCTAAGAAATTGTACAGCAACTTGTACACACATTGCAGTTAAACTATTGCTAATTGCAAATAAATCATGATGCATATTACACAGATGTACTAACTTTATCCTTTGTTACAATTTTCCCGTTTTTTTCCGTAGCTAACACCTAGCCAGAATTCAGCATTCCGATCACAAACTTGTGAGTTGCGTAACCAACAACTTCTGACACGGAAATGAGCAATACTCATTTCCCATGTGGAATGATTGATCACAACATCCATTTCATTTTATGTGTCCAACAGACATCTGAACAGATTTCGACATTCCCACAGAAACCCAAGAATCCACAACACAAAAATTCCACCTACGAGTACGAAAAGTCCCACACGAATGTTTAACCATATATTACTTGATATTAAATGCTTCATGCTATAGACATCCATTGTTAGAAATTCCCACAGTGATCAACTAACCCACAGAATGAAAATTCCACAAACAAAATTCCCATACGAAAAATAATCGTTACAGGAATGAAATTCCCACACAAAAATTCCCATACGGATATGCATATGGCTTGTCGTAAGATAGAGGAGACATCCAATGCAAAATTCCTAACAACAATCCACATTTAGCCACAGAACCAAAATTCCAGCTGCAGAAATTCCCATACTAATAATTAATCATCCACAGATGGAGCGATACAGAATTCCTGACGAAGACATGCCATCGGCATTAAAGTCGATCCCATCACAAACGTCGTTGGCAGAACACAACCCAGAATTCCCACACGGAACATGAATCATGCTCTAATGGAACGGTCGGGCCACAGCGTTCCGCCTGTTTCCATTCAGCAGATTCCCACATGGAAAACCTCCCGCTGTTCACGCACAAAGGCCCGCGATTCCGTAAAATTTCCACCCGGAATTTGCATCTCTGTTCATGAGGAAGGATGGAGAATTCCATGTTTGACATGAATTTTGGTCCGCAGGATATCTGAATAAAAAATGTTCTTAGATTTTGTTATTCTGATGGAAATAAACAGGATATTACTTTTATTTCTCTATGTATTCAATCCTTCGATCAGCCAAATAATGCTGATGTCCAACGAAGCCCATAACTGGTAAGCATAGTTATTACACACTTTGGAGGTCGTACAAGTAAAATAAGCTTCAATTGTACCAAAAAATGAATCTACACAAATTAACTAAACAATGATAATAGTAAAACACAAATATGCAAGTTTATTGCAAATTCTTGCCCGTGGGCTAATTGCAGGTAACATAAAAGATTCAAACAGTGTAAAATACAATATCACAAGTGTCTACTCTAGTCTAAAACTAGCAAAAGCTAACTCTAGATCCTGGGTTACATGTGACAAGTCATATGTATATATTAGTGAGAAAACAAACAAAAGCAACTGTTCCAAATCCTTTTGATGATAATAAAAAAAAAGAATTGAAAACCCCATCTCAACCCCTGAAAACTTGATGTGATGAAATTCTGCCGTGCTGAGATCGTTCCCGCGGGGAGCTTGCACGTCTGTCGTGCTCCCGGGAATGGGCGCGTTATCGCCGCGGAACAGGTGTGAGCACGCACAAAGCCGGGCCCCACGGGATGCTGGGATAGGTCACATGACCACTGTCAATCATAGGCAGGCGGCAGTGTGGGGAGATATGCTGCTAGCAGAATTTGGTTCTGATGTCTGAGTTCCTATTGCTATTTTGGAACGAAGCAAAGCAGGAATGCAAAGAGATTTGCAAATACACAATTTACAAAATATTAGCTGTGGATGAAAACTTATAAAGACATAAAAGACTTGAATCCTTAGGGAAACCTACCAGTTATTTGGAACTGCTGATTAGTCTTTAATTACCCTAATTAGTGGGCTTTGCTCTTGGGACACTAAATGTATTTATTGCCTTTCTGACAAAATTAAACAAACAGACTGAAAGTAAATCAAACATACATCATTCTATATGTATAAAAAAAATTCATCTGATGTTTCCTTTTTGACCCCAAAGGAATGATTTAACAGGCTACATCTAAAAAACAGCAGAAGACAATGTCAGAACCAGAGTTTAACTTGGACACGCCAACAGTACTATGATTGGCCGCCTTTGCCCGTGGGTTTCGCTGCGTTGACGTAACCTCACCGCGTACAATCCCGTGGGAAACCCTCGTCCTTACAGAGCCAGGACTGCAGATCCTAACTGGATCAAACCGGATTTACACCAAGCCGAGCAGATTTCTCAATCATTTACCACAAAACTGGGGCGGGACCTACACATCTGAATACCTTCCTACAGAAAACTGTATGTTTCATTGTTTGAAAGTCTTCACACTGTGTTTCTTTTCTCTGTGACATCTTCAGTGTAAAATTGTCCAATGTGTCACTATTGTAGAACAGAATTATGTCAACTGCAGACCACTGGGAAAACTTCCTTTCCTATTCTACTGTGAGTTCAAGCAGGAATCATTGTAACATTCCTTCCTGTAGAATGATAACTGCTCAAAACTGGTGACAACCATGAATTTCTTCAAGAATGGCTGTGCTCTTTGGGTTCAGATGTTGGACTGCATAAATAAGTAACCTTAACTTTAGTCTTTATCCACTCAGTCAACATTGCAGAATTACACTCTGTACTTCTGAATAGCTGTGGAATCGTAGCTAACCTGAGAATCAGCACCAAGGACAGGCCCCTGTAGCCAGCAGTGTGGCATTTCCTGTCACTCTTTGGATCTGAATCAATGCTTGCATCCCATTAAAAACGAAAAGAAATACAGCCACATCCCTATATAGGACCTTGGGTAGAGTCTCAGTGCTATCTGTGCAACTACATTTGTACACACCGTCTTCACCATGGCACGAGTTTTCAACCTAGCACACCGCCTCATCACACCTTACTCTTGTGTCTTTTACTTTCCGTTGCAGTACAAATTCATTGTTATGCTGTCTGCTACACCTTTTAGTCACAATAGACACCTGTCAATCACAGCAGGACTCTTACTGACCAGTGAACCCAGCAGAACCCTGTTCAGCACCGAGGACAGGGCCTTGTGGATATCAACAGAAGAGTTATTTTGTTATTGTACCCAAAATGGGTTTTAAACTTTCATATATGTACCATGAGGCATGAGGCAGTCAATTGGTTTGTCTGCCAATATCTTGTTGTAGTTTTGCTGGCCCAAAGCCAAGGAAAATCCAGTCTCTGCAACCCAAAGCCAACGTGAATATCAAGATGACAACAATGTATACTAAACTGATCATTGGTGCAAAATATTGCCAATTGGAAGGAAATCCAGATAAGAAGTAAGCATTCAAATTAAAGAAACATGATACAGAATATTGCAATGTTTTGCCAAAGAAAATGTAGAGAAGATATACACATGACATTGAAATTAAGAAATGTGATACCGAATGTTGCAGCCCATAATGATACACATGAAGTTGTCTGCTGTTGCTGTCAATCACTGCTGTTGTTACGGAAACTTGACATTTAAACAGAAAGAGACCTGACACCAGATCCACGACCCATAATGCCGCTGTGCTAAGGTCATCAGCTGCGCCTGTCAATCATCATCACGGACTGGACAAATATAGAAATGTGACATTTGGAAACAAAGGCCGCATGTACGGGGTGACGTATCCCATAATGCTATTGACGTGGGGCCACCCAATTGATCTGTCAATCAAAACCAAGGTCGGTAAAACCGATAACGACCCTGAACCATTTACTTAAAGCGCTGGGCTGAAGTACCGTTACTTAAAACATTGGCCTAGAGTAGCAGCACCATTTTGCTAAAACATTGAAAGTGTTTCCGCTGGTAACACTTCGGTGGCAGCTTTTAAACAAATGAGGAAGACAAAGTACAGACAAGTCTAAGCTACCCAAATGGGCAGGGCATGTTGGTAAGCAGCTTTCGTAACCCCTGCTTCTATTGAGTCAGCTATTTAGTCTTCACTCTCAGTAAGTAAAGGTTGTGTCAATCCTAATGTTTCTGACGTAGGGAGAAGAGATGCAGTTCCTGTTCTACTCATGTAACTCGTAACTTTGGAGCGGCCGTCAGGTCTTGTTATGTGCTGACAATCGAGTACAAAAAGAAAGAAAATCACAGTCAGGACGTTTGGAATTTTGAAAGAAGACATAACTTTCATTACCATCATCATTGCATGGCAGTGGTAGACCAAGGAAGTCTTGGAAGAGTGTGCTAATACCCCCCTCACATTAGGCGCGATTCGATCGGACGACGAGTCTGCGAGCTCTACATTACGAGGAGGCATGACCCTGACGGGAAGGTGGAACTCTGCCATTTCTTCGTCGGCATCAGGGTCA
>NW_023365714.1:98776-123509 GCF_000003815.2 Branchiostoma floridae
GATCGAATCGCGCCTAATGTGAGGGGGGTATAAGAAGGAAGCGCGGTGTGAAGACTAGCCGACTGCTGTCTACCCGTGTGTCAGGGACCCTGGCAGCAGTATCATCACATGAGCATTTCCAAAATCATATCCAGTGAGTCACTTGAGTAACTGGTTTTTGGAGTATTGCTGGATACTACTACTTAGACTACGCTAGGGTGGTTCTTCCCAAACTGAGTACTGTGCTTTCACTCCATGAGTTCTCATCTTATACGATGTTTTTAACTAGACAACCTGTACCCGATGACACTGACAGTTTGGACGTTATTTCTAAAATACCGACGGCACACACATTGGTATGATACCATTAGATACAGGCAAGGGTGCTCTTCTGAATAACACATGAAACTAAACTGTAACATTCTACATTCAGTAAGACCGCTAATGCTGGGTGATTGAATGCTGAAAAAAACATACTATATACAACAGGACAGGCATATATCACCTTGTATGGAGCACATGATAACAATGCCTGCACACCTGTAGAGAATAAACGCCTGTGCAAAGGTGTTTTCTCACCTGCCCACAGGTACATCCGCATGCTTGCTATTGTTTTTTCTATCTATAGTAACAGCCTGTCACAATAACAATGTTCTCCAGCAGGACTCATAACAAAAACATAAACAGACCTGATGGGAACATTTAGTGGCCACAGCTTAATTCTAGCAGCCATTTTTATCTGTCAAGTGGCAAGGTCAAATTTGTAGGTCACGTTCTATTGTGATATGACTTTGTACAGAAATTAAATTTTCCCTACAAGTAAAAATGTAACTCTGGTCGAAGAACACATATAAATTCTACGTCCCTGATGTCTTGGCTATCAATTACAACATCAACTGATGATGTGACCAGAAAAAATGTTCCATCAATGAAAATTCCACCTCCATATTTTTCAGAATGCCCTTACAACCCCCCACGAATAAATCCACCCCTCTCCCATATATGTCACCCCTTGTGCAGCCTATATCAGCTTATTTGCATATAGATGATGTCATTCTTACAACAGTAACAGCAGGTCATGTTTTTATGGCTGTTAAAAACTGCTTTCCTACAGGACATAATTTGTGCATTTTGTCTAATGTGTTGGTCAATCTGGTCATCAAAAGAAATCCTAAAGATTTTGTGATAAAGACCTAAAGATTACTATCAAATAGTCCATGTTTGATATTTATACATTAAGTTCTTCATATTTTTGAAAGGCTCAGTTGATGTGTGCCAAAGAATAAAATGTTGAAACAATACAGTAAACAGTGTTAGAATTTTAGTTCCACATTGTACATTTTAATTTGATACAAGCCATAAAAACTAAGGACAGCATTGAATAAATTTGAAATCCTTACAAAACTGTTATTGTAAATCATAATATCTATGTTTCCAAGAGTCAATCCAGTTTTGCTCCTGGCTTGCACCGGGGCTCATTTGCATAGGGATGATGTCATGGCGCTATTTGCGCTCACTCTCCGGGGAGCGGCGTACATGCCCGGCGACAGGTGCGAGCTGATTGGCTAATTAATTACGCTGCTGTCCGTCAATGGATGGGAATTTGCCCCCCCCCAAAAAATTTGACTATAATGGGTTTATTTCTAATATGAATGGTGAAGAAGAGGATTAGAATCTGATACAAACATGGTGTGAATGAGGACATTCTGAATTATCAAGATCACATCATTTTCTTCTAACAAAATACCACAATTGCCATCCACATACCAGCAAACACAATTTACACTTGAATTATTGTTGTTTTCCTACAAAATACAGATCCAAGCTTCGTGATATCATTTTTGGCAATGTTACAAAATGCAATGTGTATTGGATATATGTTGAATAACATTACTGACAATATTTTTTCATAATTTTCCAAGCTACAAATAATCCTCAAATTTGTGAAATATCATGGGAAAACTGACAAGGAAGCCCAGTTCCAATCCTGTGTGTAGTATGATGTCATATGTCAAGGGTCAGGTAGATAGCCCTGGGACAGGACTACAGTTAGGCCACGTTGATTTGATTATATGGATGACATCCCCGCTCGCACCAATTTTCGGCCATTTCCAAAAAAAAAAAAGTTTTCGACCACACAATAAATTGTGCAAAGCAGCTGTAAAATGAGCACAAATATTCAGTAGATTGAAAAAAAAGTATCAGAAAACAGATAACTAATGCCATAGAATGCCAAAATGAATCTAAAGTCAAAGAATAAGATGTGAAAGGACAGAAAGAAAAAAAATCTATTGTTGGTTGGGGGAGGTACCAGTACAGAAAATTCAGGTCCAGAGGATCATTTCCAGGTCCGGACATGAACCTGGACCTGATTGTCTGTGGAAACTTGAGAACTGGCAATACTCAAAACATTCAATTTGGTAATTGGTCAATTTTGCTACAAAGGAATCTGTTTGGTGGATTATTGGACTACCACTGCATTTTAAAATCCCATCTCCATGTATTAAAGTCTCTGTACATTTGACTGTAGAAACTTGGTGCAATTGACTATAAACTCTACTTGACTTCGCTCTTGTTGTCTTCTTGGCCCCCCGGTTAGACCCCAAATGGCTGCCGACATAGTGTGTCCATTTTGTAATTGGCGAAACCTGTTCCTCTGTTGTTTTTTTTCAGGTCTGTTTTTTTCGGATTGGTCCAAGAAGAAAAAAATGTTTTGCACCCGTATGATGTACTGGTCCCTACACTGTTGGTATACCATACTATGTGTGTTAAGTCCTATGTTCAACCTTCCTGGCCACTTTGATTTCATACTGAAGGCAACTTTTTTTTGGGGCCAAACTTTTTTTTTATTCGCTCGCTCGCATCAGTTTTGGAGTTCCCGGAGGATGTCATCCATATAATCAAATCAACATGGCCTTATGAATATAAGAAGCTCCATCTTAAGATTGGAATTCCGTTTTTCCCATTTTGAAATGTGCTAATATTTTCAATATAAAAGCACTTGGTGCAAAGTCTTTACATATGATTGACAAGTATGATGTACAGTTGTGAAATATGATAATAACTTTCATGAATATTCATTTTGAAAATTTTCTTCCTGCAGGAATTCCTGCAGGAATTCCTGCAGGAAGCGTTTTTCCTGCAGGAATTCCTGCAGGAAGCGTTTTTCCTGCAGGAATGCTGCAGGCATTCCTGCAGAAATTCCTGCAGGAGAAAGGTAAATTCCTGCAGGAAGAATGTTTCCTGCAGGAATTTCTGCAGGAATGGCCTTATAATTCATATCTAAATCAATGACACTAAGATAGGAGTGCTACACACCGGCAAAAAAGTATGCAACAAACGTTTTAGTAGTAGTTTCTCCTATTCATGCAACTTTTTCAACATATACATTTACATTTTGTACTACAGTTAAATGTAGAGTATAATCACACCCCGCGCAACATTTCTACCCCCAGTTCAACCTGTATGACCTCACAAGCGCCATGTTCTTGTTGACTGTCGACGCATCAAAAGCCAGCCAATTTCTCAACAGTTATCATATATAATATCAATGTCACTAAATCCTATAACGCATTTTTTTAATCCAACAGAAAGCTTTAATCGGATTCCTCATTTAACTCACTTGTATTTTTTCATTTGAATGGGGTCCAAGTTGCCCATGACATGTTCAACAGTTGTGCCGACAGAGCCATTACGGCTGTTCACACATGGGTGTTTTCATCAAATGAAAACTGCTCTATTCGAATGCTCCTTCCATGCATGCAATGATATCTTGTAAATGCAGTACCAAGTTGAACGTGGCAAAGAATGAAAGCTCCTTGGTCAGCAACTTGAGATTTGTTTGATCTGGTTGGTCATATTTTGACCATCATAAGATTAACACTAAATTTTTGTTCCAGAGAATATTTCATAAAGTTTAAAATTGGGCCTAAGAAAGACAGGGGCTTGCTTCCTCTTGTTGAAAATTCAAGTAAGTATGCGCTATTGTAATGCGGGTTCAAAGTAAGGTCAGCTATTGTTCTATAGATATGCAAAGGATGCTGGTGTCCAATTATCAATTATCAAAGGACTAATTATTCCCCAGGTCCAAACATCCTGGCTACCTGTAGTGCTGAGGACCTAAGGCCTTCAGAAAGAATCCTGGAACTTGGGGGTACACTATTACAAGAAATTACAGACTGAAGAATTACAGAATTTCAGAAACCTAAGTTCACTTTTACACTAATCTATTTAAATATGAAATGGTTAAACCTAAAGGGTAAATCAAGGTCAATGTCTTTGTCAATTTAAAGGTAAACTATGAATAATTTTTCTTGAAGTTTTGTGAAAATTTGATGGTAATTGTGGACTCCACTTATAATAAGGTAATAAATAGACTGCTCAAACCAAGGAGGTTTAATATAGGCATCATGGAATGAAGTCAGCACCTCTGTGCCTAATTTCCAATCCAGCTGTGCCTTGCTCAATTTGCCCTTCAAGCTGCGTTACATTAAACAACTGCTCGCTATCAGACCCCCTTCTGTCAGTAATGACCATGGTAAAATCAGACCCGAGTGCTCGAAAATAAAAGCTGGACTGCTTCTAGTTGGGGGGCTACTTTCAAAGTTGGTCATTTGGTCGTTTGATACCACTGTTGCACAGTGACTATGACTGCTTCCCAAAAAACCTGGTGCAGGATGAAGACCCAAAAAAAGTTTGCTTTTGCCCAACTAGTGTAACAGTGGGTTCAAGTAGTTCCTACCGTCCTTGCTAAGGAGCTCTGAGCTTTTGTGGCGACAGCGGTAGCGTACTGGATTTGTGATCCGGCTGCTGGTTTGAATCCTGGGAGTTGGGATGTTGTTTTTTCTGTTCTACTCGCCCCTCTGGTTGTTTCACTGGTTGCCACACCAGATATCGAACCCTTTCTTGAGTGACAGATAAAGCTCCTTGGTTAATAACAAAGGACACAAAATATGCCAGGAAAGGAATATACACCGGTAAGCTTGTACGGGCTAGACGAGTTCGGCTTTTTTTTCGGCCCCCCCCCCCAAAAAAAAATCCCCAAGCTTCCCAGAGAGCCCGGTGAAGGAGCCGAATTCGTTTAGCCCGTACAAGCTTTCCGGTGTATATTCCTTTCCCGGCATATATTCCTTTCCCGCAATATTCCCGATTAAAAATCGCGTATCGACCCCCCCCCCCCCCCACCGAAAAAAAAAAACGCCAAGCTTCCCAGAGAGGCCGGTGAAGGAGGCTACTAGCCTGACTAAAATCGCGCTCCTAGCGGCCGGCCCTATAGTATTGCTGCTGCCCTAGGAGGGGTCATTAACCCCAGCCAGCGCTAGATTGTGTAAACACAGGCTACTCAGCCTAAGGTGCATGCAAAAATGACTTTCAAGCCCTGTGATGCAAAAAAAAACAAGACAGTTTTAAACAGTTTGTATTTTGCCTTATGATGCAAACTGGTACCAAGGCTAAAACCAGTTCAGTTCAGAAAAAGGGATGCATGGAAATGTGACCTTTCCCACTGACACAGAAGAGGGTCTGCATGGGGGGTTCTTGGTAACGCTTAACGGTGAATTCAGGAGGCCCGGTAATGCTTAACGGTAAATTCAGAAGGTCCGGTAACGCTTAACGGTAAATTCAGGAGGGGTTACAAAGCATGACAGTAAACATTGACGTTCGTTCCTCTTTGTACGGCGCTAAACTAGGTTACCTCGATGGTTGAAAATATCAGACTAATGGCATTGTGAGAAGGAAAAGGTGCCCAGAGCCCGGAGGAATGACAGGGACAATGCCTGCTGTGTCTATGACGTTTGCTTCCCTGGGTCAGTGCTCCCACCAGAGGCGGCAACAGCAAGTTTCTTGTAGGCTGGGGGGGACTATTGCTGACAAAATTTTCAGCACATGAAGCGCCGAAGGCGCAACGCATCGTATGGGGGTAGGGGGTATGCTCCCTGGGAAATTTTTTAAAATCATGGCCCTCTGAAATGCTATTTCCTGCATTTTCCGGCAAATTTTGCTGACAGAATAATGAAATTTTCATCAAAATTACACATGGTTGTAGCAATTGACCTCCGGCCTCCGACATATTTTTACCATTTCAAGCTCGGACGGCACGAGAAATTGCCAGACAAGTCCGGGGAAATTTAAAAGTCTGGACCGTCTGAAACGCCATTTACTGCATTTTGAAGGACAAATTTTGCTGGCCAACGAAGGTAAATCAAATGACATTTTATTAAAGAGAAAATTTTTTGGGCCAACGCCCCTGAAACATGTTTTCGCCAGGTCGTCGTGAGGGGTTTTCGGAAAACCCTGTCCAGTCCAGACAGGGAAATGGGGCGGAAAACCCTGTCCAGTCTGAAAAGAGGGTCTGCAAAGGGGTTCCTGGTAATGCTTAAAACTATTACTTCAGACTGCACTTACATTATACTGATACACATAACCATAGAATCGGCAGCATAATGAGTGACCCAAAGGTGCAATGTGCATGCACACAAAGTCAGTTCTGTCAAATGCAAAGTACCCAATTAACACTTATCTGGTAGGACATGAGGGGGAGAGAATTACACCCATTGTCCATCAAACAATGGATAGTGAGTGTCCGTCAATTTCGGGTTGTTAAATAGTGGCAATACATTACAAAGACAGGCTTTGAAAGGTTTTATTAAAATGATAAGTGTGCAGCACTCATTTTGAGAGCTGGTTTGTTTAAATCCTGGATTAATAAAATGACTGCAAAAGGTTTCAATATCAACACGACTTTAGTACACAATGTGATAACATTACATATATTTTACAATGCACTTCAATAAAGCCGAGATGGCATTTTTCAAACCCTAGTACAAGTTGTGAGCTATATAGAACTATGTATCCTTTTAAAAATAATGTTTTATTTGCAAAATTATGCCGTAAGGCTAATAGCATGTTCAGTCTCAAAGACTTTGAGTAGAAGTTTTTTTATATGATGCACAGAATGATGGATGATTTTTGTTAAGTTATAATTTTTGTATGACATTGTGTCACACTTCAAGTTGATGTTATTTCTGTGCTTAGGCATATCAAAGATATGTTGTATACAACGGATACCCCCATGCAGATCCTCTTTTCAGACTGGACAGGGTTTTCCGCATTCCGGACTGGACAGGTTTTTCCGAAAACCCCGTCGTGAGCACCAAAGCCACAAGCCGTTGCAAGGGAGGTCTGGAGAAACCTCATTTTCTGCATTCGATGAGAAAATTTTGCCGGAAACTATGCTAAGTTGGACACTGAAATCTGTTTGAGTGAAAAGGTTTTTTGGGAGGGGGAGGGGCGACGCTTCCGCAACATATTTTTACCCGAAGCGGCCGGGAGGCTCGGAGAAATTTTGAAATTTGGACCCTTTGAAACACCATTTCCTGCATTTTCAGGGGCTCTATCTGGCATTTGACTTCGTGGGTATAACTTGTTACGAAGAACATCTTGGTAATGCTTAACGGTGAATTCGGGATAACAAGTAACGATTAACGTGGAATTAAAACGACCAATACGCTTCACGAAGAATATACCGATAACGCTTAACGGTGAATTAGAGTGGGTCGGTAACGATTAACGGTAAATTAAAATGGCTCGTAACACTTAACGGAAAAAGGCATGCAGGCCCTCACAGAAGTGCAACGTCCTTCACAACCTTACACTTCTGAAACACAAGAGAAAAATTTGTGCCTGGCTCCCAGGATTTTAACCTGGGCCCGCCAGCTCATGAACCCAACACATTTACCACTCAAGCTAAAAGTTGACAGAACAGACTAATTAGACTAGTCAGTTGGTGTCCTCCGAACCCTACTGTGTCATTTGCACTGTGCTTCTTTGTCTATCATGATCAGAATCTCCAAGCGGATCTTGCAGGCTGACAATACTATCTTATGCAACCGTAAGAAGCTACATTCTTTCATGGCCTTTCAAGTGCCTTCAAACACATCCTGTTTCAAAAAAATTTTTGATTCAGAAACATGGCCTAAATATAAGATTATTATCTAAAAACTTTTATTTTCCTGGGTGACGCCACAAAGTATGACGTCACATACCTGGATGTAACCTGGATCCAAGCTTCAATAGTATATAATATTATATTATATTATGTAAAGTGCGAGGTTGGCTAAAGTGCAATGCAGAGCACTACCTAATTTACCATTTTTCTGAATTCTAAGATTTCCATTAGTTGGCAGTTCAAAACAAAAGTAATCAAGGAGGTTGAAAGAGGGCCAGATCAAGTTGGTGAGATCAAGGAGCTTTTATTACTCCTTAATTTGCCGATCTGGTTTAACCATTCGAATCCTGTAATCTATCCCAGAAGTGAATTTTCAGGTTTCTGCAATTTTGAAGTTCTTCTAGTTCTAATCTGGCTCAAAAGCAGTTCAGTATAGAAATATCTCAGCAAGAAGCAACCTCCTTGATCTCAGGGAGGTGTTCTGAATCTTTCCATCCAGTGCTTTGGGACAGTCCCTGTGGGACTTGCTAATTCAACTTGCTAATTGGGAAGCATGCCTTAACAATAACTGACCTCCTTTGAACCTGCATGACAATGTGCATAATTACCAAAAAGAGGAAAGTGAGTGCCTTATATACAGGCCCATGTAATAGGATTTGGAAACTACAAATAATCTCTGGAACAAACTTTTGCCTGTTGTTTCTATATAATGAATGAATGACCTTGATTGTACATTTGTGCTCAAACAAGCTAAGTACAGATTGTAGCGCTAGTGATAATGTACAATTTTGATTAAAAAAAAGGTATCTTGTCACCTCTACAAATACTAATACATTCCAGTATTTACAAGTTCAACTTCTTCTCACCTCTTAAAACAGTTATAAATATAAGTACAGATGGAATCAATAATGTATGGTTGATCTAATTGCATGAGAAATATGAATTTTTTTCCTTGGTATTCAAGTATTGGAAATAGGGAACATATCTTGTATATTTTCAAAGAGGACGTTTCTTTTGTTGTTGTATAAAGTACAGTAAACAATAAAGTGACACTCATCCTCTATCTTATTCAAGTTACAGTATTGGCAAATTCTTTGTTCCAGAGGAATGCGGTTATGTCGGCCTTCTGGCTTATAATGAATCATACTGGTAAACAGCTTCATAGCAGGCTTCAAGTTTTAAATAGTCAAAAAGATAATGGTTCTTTGGACCAGATAAAGCCCAGGTTATCAATAAGTTTGGTTATCAAAAAGTTTGTTGTTATTTTGTGGGCCTTTCTGCTTTTCAACGCCTGGCTCTATAGTACAAAAATTGCTTGTATTTGCAAGATACTCCAGGACCCCAAATTTTACCCTCCGTGTTGGCAAACTTTCCTGGTTGATTTTGAAGAGTAGAAGGCCTGTGGTATATATTTTGATGTGATACTGATAGCCATTCTGGAATGGTAGCTTTATTCTGGCTATCAGTATCAGCCTTCAAACCCATCATCAGGAACTTTTTGTCTGAAACCAAGATAAAAGCCCCTTGCTTAAACAAGAGACCTAAGGTAGCCAAGACAAGAGTAAAAGATTACCAATTGAAAGGCAAATAGTAAAAAATTATATCTATTCCAAGGTTGCTGTAAAACCTAGGTTAGGTCAGTGAGATCAGAGAATTCTAAACTCCTTGGTGATCTACAAGGTAGTTAAACCTCTTTGGGTAAACTTTAGTCTTCTATGCAGTGTTAAATACTGACCTGTTCTATACACCAGTGGAGGCACTGAATAAGGCAGCTACCATTCACTTCAGTCTCTAATTACCTGTCATTATAAATCAATACACGCATTGTTGTTGCTGGAGTTTAAACACCTACATGTAGGTGCAAAGGAGATTATATAATGACTTCTCTAAAGATAGGTGAGAAAGGGGAGGGGAGGTGATAATATCACACTCTTGTGATAAAAAGGCCTTTGTCCCAATCTCAAGGATTTTAGAGCATGTAAAGAGTTCCAGATGAGGACAGGGTGTTGTTCTGATTGATCAATGTTCTGTGATCTGATCTGATCTGGTGACGGTTGATTATTATTTTCTATTGGGCACTTAGAACTTCATTAAACACAGCTGTCCAGTAGGTATCAAAAACCTAATAAATAAGATTCATTTAGCACCAGTGTTTAATGAATTTCTAGGTGTCCACGCACCCGGCTCGGGACACTTCTAATATTGTGTTACAGTGTCTTAACTAACATAAAATATGACTGGTGAATGCCACCTGGCTATATGCTAATAAAGGATCAATGTTTTACCCTGAGGGGTGCATCATGAGATAAAGCCGCCAGTGGTTGGTTTCTATAACCCAAACACCAGCTATCAGTATGGCAAACAAGGCGGTTCATGTCATCTACTTTTCCACCAACTGAATGTATCATTTGATTTACTACAGTTTAGAATTCAGTAAATAGTTACTGGAAGTTCCGAAAATAATTTCATCAGGTTGGCACTGATAATAGGATAAAGGTTTTTACACAACATGTAACTAAAAGTACTGTACTTTCATTGTACAGTACTTTTCTTATGGACTCCAATGATTATCCTATTAGGGCACCCTACCCTTACAGTACATGTGCAATTTACAATAATTGAATTTATACTTTTAAGGGAAGCTTAGGCCTGTCATGAAATTTATGAATTTTGTGTTTATGTTCCTGACTTGCACCTACATGTACAATCAAATTGGCTTAGATACTAATAAACCCTAAGTGGTGATGTTAAAGAATTAAAGAAAAAAATGAAAGAAGTAACCATGCCCAAGCTTCTGTACTTCTGAAAAATATGAGTAGCCACTGAAGGAAATGCATTTTCTTGAAGTGAAGTTCATTCATAGGTCAGTTATTTCTAATGCCAGGCATCTCCAGCAACAGTCAATAAAACTAGGAAAACAAAACAATAAAAAATGCCTCCATTATATATCTGTTTTATATACATAGTTAAAGTCAAGTCTGAAACATCTAATGAAATCTAATGCATTGTTTAACAGTTTCAAAACAAAATTAAATGCATAAAGAATGCTTCCTGTCATTGTCAAGGCCATTCCTGCAGAAGTTCCTGCAGGAAACATTCTTCCTGCAGGAATTTACCTTTCTCCTGCAGGAATTTCTGCAGGAATGCCTGCAGCATTCCTGCAGGAAAAACGCTTCCTGCAGGAATTCCTGCAGGAAAAACGCTTCCTGCAGGAATTCCTGCAGGAATTCCTGCAGGAAGAAAATTTTCAAAATGAATATTCATGAAAGTTATTATCATATTTCACAACTGTACATCATACTTGTCAATCATATGTAAAGACTTTGCACCAAGTGCTTTTATATTGAAAATATTAGCACATTTCAAAATGGGAAAAACGGAATTCCAATCTTAAGATGGAGCTTCTTATATATAAAAGCCAACATATTGATTCTTACATAACAACATTATCTCACACAGCTTCGCACCATTTCCCCCGTACACTCCCATCTGATCCTGTTAGTCTGTTATTGGTTTATCCTTGTCAGGAGTGACGTAAAGGATTTAATACAAATATGCCATAAATAGAAACATGGGCCGATGTTTGAGGTTATCACATTAATGTGTGATGCAATAATCCACTGTACATACTTAGATTATAGACTAAATACACAAATATTTGTATTTAATATGTTTTGAAGGATTTGTCAAAGCATTTTGCTTTGTTCAATCATAAATGAATAAAATGTGCATGAAAATAAATACATAAACTAGGAATATCCTTTAAAATACTGTCTGGAAACATAATCATGTCATGACACCATTTCATAGAATATTCTTTGCAAGTAATTACTAATAAACTATTTCAAGAAAATAAAATCAAAGATGACAGTCACTACATTGTTATGGAGACAGGTACGTATTTATCAGTGTTCCACACCTGGGCAGATTTGTGATGCATCGCTACTATCAGATCACCTGACAGGTAATACCTCACATTTATCATTCCACTTAACAGTTACAGTTATCACTATTCATCATCTAATAATCATCTGTACTAACAGAACGTTCCAGATTTTGTGGACTGGCTTGAACCACACAAAACTAACCAACCCATAAACAAACATCCTTTCAATAGCACAACATGATTGACAGGTGTGTTGGATGTTACCCGAATATCATCACCGCGGTAACCAGGATATCGCAGATTTTACTACCTGCGATTGGAATAGGTGTGGGAGGCCGGGAGGAGGGGTTTCTGGTGGTACCGGAGTAACGAGTCGAGCCTGTCAGCTTCCACATCACTCACAATCTCTCATCACTCAGCTGGGTCCTGGTCTTCTCATGACCTCATCAGGTCAAAGGTCATTACAAATCATTATTTTGTCATTCATTATTCTTTCATCTGAATTTATGGCAAATTGAAGATAATGATGATTTTTATTTATTGAAAGAAAACACAAAGTAAGCTCCAGTAAACAGCCTCTCCTGAACCTGAACCAGAGAAACTCCATCTTTACAACCTTGGCCTAAGGTCACGGCCATGGCTGTAAATGGTTTTATTGATTTTCCCCTAAGCCGCACCCCTCCCCCCCCACATAAACACAGCTCCTACCCGATTACTAATGACAGAACGGGTTAGAATGACAGGATCGGGAGTAAGAGACTTTCTTTTTAATTCAACCATTCTCCGTGAAACTGGTCTTGTCCAGAAACCATAATCTGTTTATTTGCAGATTAGTAAGAAATGCTGCTATGGCCTCTGTAATCATGGGGCTATTATTAGCTGACTGTTAAATGTAAATTTCTCAGAATGATTTTATTTAGGAAATGACATATTTAAGGGGTAGGAAGACTGTTATCTATAACTCCATCCCAAAATGGTGTCCTCTAAAAATTAATTTGGACCCCCTCTGGTTCCCTCCGGACAGCCAAACCATGATGTCATCGGTGCAGCCATGCCTGATTCATCATCTGCCAATCATTATCACCTGTCAGTTATGTCAAAATGATGACATCTGTCATATGTGATGTCATACATATCACTTACAACTCCATATGCCAATAATTCAGAACAAATTCAACAATTTCAGTTAGCAACGACCCAAATTTTTGTACATTGTAATAGTGAAGCCTTAAGTCACTATGTAACATTTCTTGTGTATTTCATTTGTGAATGAAAATCAAGAGAAATTTGTAGCCCAAATATTCTTATAATACGTCACAGGTATGGTTTCAATTGTGTCACTTACCATTCCATATGCCAATAATCTGAATTTACACTTCAAATATTTCATATTGAACCAAATCTTTATAGATAAAATTGTAATAGCCTCGTCACTATCTGATATACTTTGGGAGTCAAAATAGAATTTGTATATATACTGTAATACACATGAGTTTTACCACAGTTTTATGAGGTGTCACCCAAATGCTAATATTTCATCCTCCCATCCAATTCATCAGTAGGGATGAGGTCAGCCTATGATATTTTATTCTAATTAGCACAGTGATATATCTGTGATGGATGTGGCTATTATTATAGCCTGCGGGGGCTGATAGCCGACAACGGCCCTGCAAAATTAGCCGCATCAACGATATCTTTATACACATAAACCAGGCTAACTAAAATATACAACAATGTTGGGCTGATAGCTAACAACACTCCTGCAAAATTAGCTGCATCACCGATATCTACAGGCTACTTATCAACCAGGCTAACTGATCAGAAACTAAAATATACAAAAGTTACTACAATGTTATCCACTGGCAAATTGCCTGTCTTCAGACAATATGGAATGATTGTTTCCAAGAAATGCGATTCACAGTTGCACAATACAAACACTGGCAGAATAAATGTATGACTTTATCAGATTCTGGGAAATATTTAGAACATACCCAACCTGAAGCCATCCCCACTACTACAGCACATATAAGCTATTGTTTGCCATTTCTGCTCTGTAAATATCAGCTATGACATCAGAGCTGCTGTTCTGATTCATGTTTAATCAATGTAAATGCCAGGGGAGGAACCTGGACTGGCCTGAGCTTGTACTTCTAAGTTCTGTCAATCATGGTTGCAGACACTAAAGGCACTTGTCAATCATGACTGCTGATACCTGTCAATTGCAACTCCAGGTACCTGTCACATCACCGGAAAGTTGTAAATCACAGCTACAGACACCTGTCAATCATGGTTGCAGAGAACTGTCAATCATGGCTCTAGACACTTGTCAATCATTGCTATAGGTACCTGTCAATCACAGCTAAAAGCACCTGTCAATCACAGCTCCAGACACCTGTCAATCATGACTGCAGACACCTGTCAATCATGACTACAATCACAGCAGCAGCCAATCAGCTTTGTGCAAACAAGAGTTCTGAAAACCAACACCAAAAGCCTGTTGTCCAGTAGCAGTACTGCTAGCCACTGTACCACAATGATACCTAGATTCTGCTAAGCAATAAGAACTCCCGTGACCCCTCTCAGAAAAGTGGGCCATCCCACTTACAGCAATGTCACACAGGAAGGAGAATAATGGTCACAATTACCGCTCGAATCTCGCACAAGTGTGGCAATTTGGCGCCGCGTCTCTGTAGCGCTCACAGTACAGATGTAGCACTTCACCTGTCTTCACATCGCTAAACCTGACAACAGGAGGGTCCAACATGTCAGTCTTCACAAAAATTTTCTTTGGTTAAAGAACCAAACAAATAAACAAACAAACAAACCAGGTTGCACAACGTTGGGCCAAAGTAAAAAATTGATTCTTCCCCACCTAAGCAAAAAAAGTCCATATGCCCTTATATATCGACTTGAATCAATCAATATTACGCACATGTGTGAATGGGCATCAGAAACTGGTAAATAATAAACACTAAACCAACCACAACTCCAAACAAGCAAAAATAAACTTAACCAAAAGCTAAAAAAGGCTCTACAAAGACTTCCATGCAGAAATCTGCCAGTAAATAAATCAGCACTTAACAACTGCTTAAAGGATTAGGAGCCGGCAGAAGACTCCAGGAATATGCAGATCCTTAAGTTTATCAGCTCAACATCCTAGACTTTAAGATAAAGATGTCAACACTTCATCACAGACGTCTCGGCGCGTGCGTCATCCTGACATCAGTCTGCTCCGGGAATTCCTGTCATTCGTCAGACCAGAAAAGGCACAGTTTAAAATATGCACATGCCAACGGGAATCTGCACAGAATTATAATGTAATATTTTAGAATAATTCATATAAAACACTGTCAACATAAACTTTTGTTTATTAGGTAAGATTGAGGAATAATATGGTCTCTGCTATATATATATACTGCCACGTGAGGATTGGTTAACAAATTTACAAAGCCACAGAAGACAGTGTAAACAGCAAGTGCTACCAACATCTTTCGAGATGGACGGATGCCTACGTACTATATACATTACGTAATTTGGATAAAAGGAAAATAAAAGTATTCTGAGCCCTGTAACGTGTAAGGACCTGATGTTGCTATAAATCTACTTTCTCAATGTCTTTTGGTAAGCTATATAGATACAGACTCCAATGTGTAAATGATAAAAAAATTCTATACATTCCTTTATGAAAATGAAAGTATTTGGAGCCCTGTGCATGTTAAGTCTGATGTTGTTATAAAATCCAGTCTTCTCCTAACCTCCAACATTTCTCCATCATGACATCATCATAACGCGCATAACTGCCTCAGCCAGCCTTCCCATCATGCACTGCTCTCCCATCACTCATGTCCCACAATGCCCCTGTCAGAACGAACCTTTCCCCGACAAAGGAGCGCGTTCAGCGCGGGAACAAACGGTCGTCCTGACGGATGACAACAATCCATCCTTAACAACCCAAATATGGGCGTGAGGGCAGCCCCAACCACCAGTGACCTTTTATGGGCGTTTGTATTCTAAAGGGCGGGTCCTCGCCATGGCAACCAATTATCCACACAAACATGATAGATGGGTAATATTACCATAATCTGTGTTGTGCAATTTTCCTTTCTAATCAATTCTAAAACAATATAATGAGCATCTAACAATCATTTATGACAATTTTTTGTTCAATTTTGAGGTAATTTTCTAATTAGATTTGTAAAAGCAAAAAAAAAATGAGAATCTGACAAACTATCATTTATGACAAGATTCTGTCAATCTTAAAGTAATTTTCTAAACAAATGCAATGTAAGAATGTCAAGTCTGACAAACTGTAAACAAAAACAAATGCAGACATTTTTTACCAGTGTAGCATTTTCAGTTTTGCATGAGTCTCGTCTCTGGTTATTTATTTATGGCCATTTTCCAACCAACCATTCAGTAAGTGGGTCGTCCTAGATCATGTTAAATGAGCTAATTAATAATCGTCAGGAAACGAGGCTAACGACATCTTCCTTCCTGCCCTACCTGTGCACACCTGCAGGGGAGGTTCAGTAACATCTACATGCACCTGGGGAGCAGGGGAGGTTCAGTAACATCTACACACACCTGGGCAGCAGGGGAGGTTCAGTAACATCTACACACACCTGGGCAGCAGGGGAGGTTCAGTAACACTTTATCCTGGTGGGTACTGTAAATGTGTGTGCTTAGACCAGGGAAAGATCACTAATTCTGCACCATAGCAAAACTCAACATTTTCCTGGATTATTCTGAGGATTGAGACTAGGAAAATATTTCCCTTTCAATTAACTAGCCTTAAAAATACCTCTGTAACCATGGTGACATAACTTATACTACAAGCTGTCGCAGAAATAGAACTGAGCCCCTGTATGTAATCTGTACTGTCTCCAAGGTGATGGCTCTAGGTTACCTTGGTTACCAAATTGTAAACATGTCTCTTGCAGTGTACTTTTTCAGACAATTAGGTCCACCATTACCATGGTGACTACCAATATGGTAACAAACCAATTACCATAGCAACAACAGAACACTGCAACAGTGACACTGTGTTTTGGACTGTTCTATACTCCCCACCAGAGTTGACAGTCCAGATCACCAGGCCAACAGATTACAGAACTGCTGCCATGGTGATTACAGGATAGGGGACTGGTTTAAAAGCTGATCACTCAATTAAGCCGACTGCCCACAGCCCCGCTGGGAGGGGTACTTTACAGCACGGGGTGGAGGCAAAACTCAGTCCATGCAGCGTTGGTCTACGGCAAACTGTTTCCCTCTGGGCACTTTGGTGAGGAGTAGCACAGATTATCCTATAAACATTCACTATACCAGGGACGTTCCATGCTCTTTCACATTTAGCTGAAGTATGAGAAAAGGTAACCCCAATATGTGTCATCCAGACCAGCTGCAGTACAACCTGGTCTACAAAATGCTAGAAATGTTTTATAATCCTACCAAGCTCTAAATTGGCTGCTGCCATTTTCCCCCAGTGCCGGAATGTCAATATGCAATCCTCCATTTATCTGGAAGTTCCATGCCAAACCACAGACTGACGCCGTTGATACCACACTTAGTCTAGAAAACATGTCCATGTGGCTAACACAACGTCTCCAAACCACAGACTTGTCAGCACTGCAGCTGACTAACTGTACAACTCCCTCAACAAATTTGCACAAAAAAGGATATTACGGATGAGCTCATCCCAAGAGTCATGTGATGTTAGCTGATCCCGCTAAGTGGTGATGTCATCTCCTGTTGTGCACAGCATGTGATGAGGTGGCACACAAAAGGGTGATGTCATGCCTGTATGACCTCAGACTGTTACACAATTAGAAGTTTGCTAATGTCGTTAGTGACACCTACAGCAGCTGGTTACTTAAGTGTGACAAATGTTCAGCTTTTTTAAGAAACATTTGTTCAAATGTTTAACCAAAGTGTAGATTCTAAAGGCAGCCAACCTGTGATATACACAGCTATGTAAAATGGACCTGTATGAAATACAAGAAATGCGTGTCAATGAATAAATAAAGGTTGCGAATAATCTATATTCTAAATTCATACTTTCTTCCTAACCTGTAAGTAGTGTTACACTAACTTACAGGGATGTGGAACAGAAGGTGTAAAAGACCAATTCCATCCTAAGAGCCCAAGGTCATTTTACACTTCAAGGTCATCTCCGGGGCAACTCAATTATTGACAGGTACATCAGACAAAATTACCTGTCTGCAGCAACCTCATACAATATTGCTTTCTGTCTATCTAACTGTCAAACCTACAAGGTCAAACCTAACAGTAACTCCAGGATATTTCAAGATCAATCTCGACAATAAATCAAGCTCTTCAAGGTCAAACCCAGCAGCACCCATGACTGACAGCTTTCTCAGTAAGGACATGAAGCAAGTCATCCTTTTTATCATCCATAACCCACCTCTCAGGAGGAAGTTCCACGCTGACAGCTTCTTTCCTAAAACTACATCCATATGGAACAAGCTTCCTCACTTTCACTTCACTTTCACTTTCCTCCTGATTGCTTCCCTGACGGATACATCCTTTTAAACTTTTTAAGACTATTTGAACAGAATCCAATCGTACAAGAGTACAATGCTACACTTTCTAACACACTGTGACTGCTTCTCATGGTACTGAAGGGCAAGACTACCAATTGGTGTAACCAAAAACATCCAATAAACCATTTTTGTGGTGACCTGAAATAAAACGAAAGTTTTGAAGAACAGAGACTGACCTGTGAGTAGTGATACCTTCTGTACGAATGATTGACAGATAGAACAGAGACTGACCTGTGAGGAGCGAGACGTTCTTGTACGCGGACGAGAGTTTCCCCAGCAACACGGAGAGGAAGTTCTCAGTGGAGAGCCCGTCGAGGTCCTGCGTGCACTGGTCATACACAATGACTTCATCTTTCTCCTCATCCTGCACGTGGCAGGTGTTCCGCAGCACCTAAACATAAACATCAACATAAACATAAACACTTCTAAAATCTTCACCCTAACTAGAATCTAAAGGTCCTTTCTAAAGGTTCTCTTAGCAAGCCCTAGTGTTGTACCCTCGAGAAAGGCAATCTCCACCTATCCGATTACTCAAACTCAGGTGAAAATACAGGTACAACAGGACAGACTGAATGGAACATTTCACAGACTTCAGACTGGACATGCAGCTGGAAAGCCACCCCTCCAGTGTGTTAAAATTTCACCACACTTATCAAAAAGCAAATAATGTGTGAGGGGATCAAATGTTACAATCCAGACTTACACAATTGTAACTGGTGTCTTATGTCTTAAGGGCGGTTACCAGTTAAAGGTATACAAAACAAAACAAACAAACCTCTCCTATGGACACCCTGTCGTGATGAAATTATACAGAACAAACAAACAACAACGAACCTCTCTGATGGAGACCTTGTCCTGCTGGAGCCTCCGTTTCATGAGTTTGGAGCAGCAGATGTTGACAGAGTTCAGCACGTGGGACGTGTTATACTCCAGAAACGACCGGCTGTCAATCAGGAGCGTCTTCGGGAGTCCGCCCTGCAACATGGCGGCCAGCCGCTCGCAGTTCAACAAATTCGCTTGGTACTTCAGTAGCGACTCCGCCATCGCTTCGCGCATGCTCGCCGTTTTGGCTTTCATCGTCATCGATTTTCTTCTCGCGTTCCTTCGAAAATCGTTCCTACGATCGGATCGTTTCTCTCCTGTCCAACGCAGTTAAACCGTTCTTTGGTTGGCCATGGAGTCCTGACAATATTGCACTTGCCCTTTCCTAAAAATTAAAATCGACATTCAAACTACTTCAGCTTTTCTCTTCCTCCTGCGTTCTCTTTCCTTCCTTCGTTTCTTTCACTCCTTCCTTCCACAGTTACGATAGATCTTGTAGACATCAGTTGGGGTCTTCTGAGGACACTGAAATAAGAAAAACGTTTGTTTTATTTTGCTTTTTGACAATTGATTTCAACCTGACAGATGAAAAAAAAAAAATCGCACTGCCTAAAAATAAGAAAAATGTGTATCAATCATCAAATACCAGAAAAAATTACAAAAATAGCAAATTTCTTAAACAGAGAATGCTTGCCTACGTTTTTAGTCTCAAAAATAGATTAAATGGAAAAAATAAGAAACTTGTATCTCGTGCCTGCTTTTGAAGGTTCCTCCTTTCTAGCTGAGTCACTGTTACGGTACTAGTTGTGAGGAGGCCATCTTTAGCTCATAATCTACCTGGCCAGGTATACGTAGACAGTACCTATGAGTCACTATCACATCTGTTGTACAGGTACAGACTCCACAGGTGTGTTTGTGCCCCGGTACCTAACGTTATTCCAGCTCAGTCAGGAGCTCATCTAAAATTCATGAGCAGCTTTTCAGTCGTCTGGCCCACAACAGCTGATGGCATCTAACAACAAATCGTTACGCTGTAGTGTTGAGACTGTCGTGTTCCCTTACTACATGCTACTGTTCCCTTACTACATGCTACTGTTCCCTTACTACATGTTACTGTTCCCTTACTACATGCTACTGTTCCCTTACTACATGCTACTGTTCCCTTACTACATGCTACTGTTCCCTTACTACATGCTACTGTTCCCTTACTACATGCTACTGTTCCCTTACTACATGCTACTGTTCCCTTACTACATGCTACTGTTCCCTTACTACATGCTACTGTTCCCTTACTACATGCTACTGTTCCCTTACTACATGCTACTGTTCCCTTACTACATGCTACTGTTCCCTTACTACATGCTACTGTTCCCTTACTACATGCTACTGTTCCCTTACTACATGTTACTGCTGGCCCACAATAGCTGATGTCATCTAACAACAAATCGTTACGCTGTAGTGTTGAGACTGTCGTGTTCCCTTACTACATAGTACTGCTGTAGAATTAGTTGAAAATGCAAATGTAAAATATTTTTTGTCTTCAGATAGTCATCAAAATGTCTTCCTTAATGATTCCGAATTGAGAACAAGGTTTGGCAACAATAACTTCTTTTGAAGCTATGCTGTAAATGAAGCAAACACTGTTACGTTTAAAGCCAGGTATTAAAGGTTTGTTTTCAGGCAACAAATGTGATGCTGATGTTTTCTTTTCATCCTCTTTGAAAGACTTGTTTTTTACCCAGTCTATCACTTGTAGATTTCTACAGAATATCAACCTTCAAGCTTTCTGGCTGTTTTGTACAAAAATCGATTGCTAAAAAAATTAATATACTAAGTACAGTATTTCAAAAGACTTTTGAAATAAGATGTTAAGACCTTTAAGTTAAAGACAAAACGGGGCAGCTCCCAAGCCCAGTTACTGCCTTCAGAACACAATTTCGCCTTGAACAGAAAGTGAAAGAAACTTTCAAACCAAGGCTTGACCTAAATAACACCATTTTGATCCTTCCCAATTAAGTCAAAGTCCGGTACTCTGCACACATCTCTACCCTACCACTGAGTCTAGATCTACCGTCTCACTAGCCAGGTTTTTGACCAGTGACTAACCCAGACCTTTGTCCAGTAATAACGGCCGACAGCACAATACAGGGTTATGTCATCCCTGATTCTGATTCGCTGAATCATCGCCTCGCCACGTTGTGCCAGGCTACGCTAACAATTCTAACGGTTAAAGACTACATGATAGAAATACCTTGGTTTTTAACTATCCTTGTTGAAATATTAATATTGAATATTCACAAAAGCAAAATCAAACCAAGCCTGAGGATAAATTTGTATTCTAGTTTATACAATAGTAAACACAGAACCAGGGACTTAATATATGTTTTCCTCTTACTAGAATCTTAGACTTTAGAGGTTTGTCTTAATCTTTTAAATTCATTATTTTTTACTGTATGAATACTATGATGTCCAAAAAAACTGATAACATAATTGTTGTGGCCTGAGAGACTGTCCCTGTTCTGTACCTGTTGGTAACACCTGCGGATGATCAGGTGTGTTGACCTCACCTGTACTATGTGGTGCACTGTGTCAGGTACAAAGTCTGGTATAAAGTAGAGTAGTCTAAAGTCCACAGTCAACGCCACACCGGGGGAAACTTCTAGAACTTTCTCACAAAACTCTGCGTTTCTGGGGGTTTAGAATCTTAACTGTGACTTGTGTCTTTGTAGGGGCTGTTTCTTCTTTCTTCAAGTCAAACACGATTACTGCTCACGAAGGACTCCAGAGTTTTAGTTTGTGAGATTATAATTATTTTTGGATGATGATGAAATACTGATAGGAAATCTTACGTAACGTTTAAAGCTTTAACACTGATCAGAAAACTAGATTTTATAGTACAGGCTGTTTTTTGCTTTTAATTGAAAAGAAATCTTATCGTTGACGAAAAAACTACAGATATAATTTTCTTTAACGCTAGCTAGTATGATGTAAGAGTGACTATTAAAATCAAAAATAAATTACGAGTAAGACTCAAAAAAGGAACAAATTTAATGCCTTTAAAAGGAAAGTCTGGTATTGAACATTTTGTACTTGGTACCCTGGGGTCCTCTATCAGTCTATGATAATTATTATTTAGAATTAGAATGACCAGAAAACATGTACAGAAAAATCACATCTAAAAACAACCTTTGTCCACTAGAAATTTCTGCCTATTTGAGTAACAAAAATATTTCCCTATGCATTTCTATGATGATATTGTATAAGATACCCAGGTATGTAACGTTATATCACCCAGGTGAGATATCTCACCTGTACTGTTATCTCACCTGTATGGTTTCACACCTGTCCTGGAAGATGTCGGTCTCTTGTAATCTTGAAGACGTTGTTTTGGCAGTTCAGACTCCTTGTGTCGTTCCTTAAGTCTTGTCAGTCTTGTTTGAGGCGGAATTTGTAAGTTTCCCGTTTTAGCAGTGCGTTATTGTTGCGTGGCCGATGGTAACGTTAGAATGAGTCAGAGTCAGGCAGTCAACAAACCTTCAGAAACACGAACGGTACAGGTCTGAACCCTTCTCACAGGCACGGCACACGGGCTGGATCCCTGCACGATCCGATCTCACCCTTCAGCAGGATCTGGGCAGGATCTACGCGTGTGTAGGTCCCGGTAATCTGGGTCCGGATCTCAGGATGGAGGAGCTAACGTGGTACTTGCCTGGTGTTGGCGCGGGTCCCTCCTCCTGTATGTGGGGGGTTGGGCCGGGCTAGCGGGCTCTGTACGGGCGGTACGCGGCGCAGGGGCGGGGGGAGGGCCGGGGGGACTGTGCAGCTCACGCTGCCGGGGCCTGGGCGGGCATGGCGGCGGTTACGGGCGGGTTTGGGGCCGGCACGGCACGGGAAATCTCCGGACGGAGGCAGGAAAAAAGAAAACACTGCGGGCCGAAACCTGGGCAGGCATGACATCACCGCGCTAAAAATAGAACACACGTCATGGCCGGCCAATCAGCGCGCCCGACGTGCCCGTTACCATGACATCACTCCGGGCCAATCAGCGCCGCGCGTCTTGTGGTTTCGTCATGACTTCCGAGTGCGGGGAAAGTTTGGTCAAACTTCGCGCGCGGTTTCGCTGAAAAGGAAATATTCGGACAACTAGAAAAATAATTCACAGAACGAAAACATTTTCCAAAACAGCACGGTTGCCTCTACACGACGTACATAATTTCAATCTATTTGTATTACTATCAATCGCTTATGTTACACACCCAAATCGTAAGTACCCGCACTATAAGTCCATCCGTGGTTCCATTAACTTGCCAAGGAAATGATGCGAATGATACAGTTGATCGATTGACCAAAAAGCCGGAAACAACAGTTTTAAGAACAGAGCTGTCGGTTCTTGGTGGTGAACATGTTTTGACTACTGTGAGTGTTTTACTTCCGAGTTTTGCGTAAGGGGAACCACTGCTGGAGGAAGTAGGGAAAATACAAGTACGGAAACCACTCATCACTTTCCACGGCAAACAGCAAACATTTTTTTTCCTACTCTATTTCCGGGAACGATAAACGTCATTATACAGACTGCCAGATTTGGCCAATTTCCGACATATTTTAGGCACCAATGATGTCTAGTGAATGATCATAATTTATAGCTTAGAGCCATCGTTTGCCGATTATTCCTTGGAAAGAAAGCTTCCCTCTTTCCGGCTTCGCGATTTTATCTCCGTTATTCAAGTTCTCAGTACTACAGTAGAAAGTTCGCGAACCCCCGACAGGAGCGGTGTTACGTAAACACACCTGTCCTCAGGTGTCCCACAGGTGAGTCATATGGAGGTGGCGGTCAGAGCGCACGTGAGCGTCATAGGTGGCCTACAGGTAACATACAGGTGACCTGCAGGTAACTTGTTCTCCAAGCAGAGGTGAGCGGCAAAAAATCCCGGCCTCCCGACCTAACCTCTGCTTGGAGACTACAGGTACCACACAGGTGACCTACAGGTGACCTACAGGTAGCGGCGGCGCACACAAAAACCGGCGGGACTTTCCAATGACGTCACCGCGCAGCTGTGCGCTTGTTTGTCGTCTGTCTGAACCTGAACTTCTGACGGTTCCAAACCAGCGTCTGGAAACTACGCAACGCTAGAGAAGTGTAGCAGGCGGCTTGGTCGACATGACAGAGTTGTATAACCCAAAAAATAAGATCAGTCCCACATACACCAATATGATACACCCTGGCTGGAAGACTTCTGGGAGGTGCCGTTTTCTATGCCTGTTTTTGTTATTACATGTACATGTACCTCCATGAAAGGTATTGTTTTTGATCTCTCTCCCTCTCTCTCTCTCTCTCCCTCCCTCACTCCTACTGTCATCATGTACACAACTACTGTCATTATTTCCCTTTGTTTACCCGCGTTGTTTGTACGTTTCTCGCCGAGACGTTTCCGCTGTTCCCAGACTAATATCGGTGGACCAGAGGAAATCAGGTACAGCCTAGTCTCCGGGCGGATGAAGGATCAAAATGATTTTTCTCGTCTTCCGGGTCAGATGAGGAAG
>NW_023365714.1:125103-154497 GCF_000003815.2 Branchiostoma floridae
CAGGCAGGTACATGGGTAGCTTCCCGACCTGACCGCTACTCAGACACGGTTTCTGTGAAACAAAGAAAACCCGCACACTTCTCGGTACACAGCCATGCCCACTCTCGCCTCAGGGTTACAGAAAAGCTTCAGCGCAGTGTAACTAAGATAAGAACAACATCCCTGTCTCTTTATGATAGCCACAGGCTAGTTGGGCAGCCCTGGCTATGCGTACTGAACCGCCAAACCTTGAAGAAAAGACGAAAACTCATGCACAGCACGTAAACTTTATTTATGGTTTGTCTGTCTACTTGAGCCGAACAAGAAGCCCTCTTGAAAGTCGTGACGTGTACCTGTCGCCGCCCTTTGTGACTCACCTGCTTTTGTCCTGACGGTCACGGACAGGTGTGCCTCACGACACGGCTCACCTGCGTGACGTCACGCCCAGGTACGGCTCCCGGCGTGACGTCTGCGTCAGGTGAGAACTATGCTGACGTCATACCCGACAGGTGTGCAGCCGACAGGACGTGTTGCTCCTCCCGGTCTGCTACAAAAACATCTACTTGCCACAATTGTCGCCATTTGTAGCTAACTCTCCAAAGGTCGTTACAGTCTGTTGTCATGGAGACGTTATAATGCTGACAGATCCCTCCATCGTTGCCATGGTTACCAGGACACGGTAGTCATGGTGACTGACCCAGCTGTTGTTCCAAATGACAAACACTAACTTTGGCACAACTTAAGTACAGTTTTAATGGTCTAAGATCACCGGGACGGTTGAAAATAATCGTTTTTCTCCCCTTTCCCTTCCCCCTGTCTCTCTCTCTCTATCTCTATCTCTCTCTCTCCTTCCTTTCCTTTTACCTCTCTTATATATCGATGCATTTGTGTACGTATAGGACTTATAATGACTCTAAACGATGAAACTGTATCTCTGTTATATACTTTGTCTGACCCTTGCCTCTTCCCTCATGACCTCAATGAAAAGCGGCCTGCAGGCCAATTTGAGCTTTCATGAATAAATAAAGGTCCAAACAAACAAACAAACGAAATGTTCTTTGTTACATCAGGTGTCCGTCCGATGTTTAGTGGATGATCGCGTCCTGGGTAGTCGTAGTTTTGAAACGGTAGCACTCCTTTATAAAATTGGTCCTTGTTGTGAAGTCAATGATGCTGATGGTGTAGAAGAACAAGCATACAGTCCCCCTGCTGTCTGAGCCCCTGTACCAGCCCAGGCTTACCCTGTCGCCGGAATTAGCGGGAAAATCAGGGAAACTGCAGCCGTTTGGGTTCGATACTATCGGGGAAAGTTAGTCATCGGCGCGGCTGATTTGATTAAGTTTTAGCCGGAGGCGCCGCTGCTGTACCGCGCCGGAACTCACGCTGGATGTGTCATGTCTGGGGTCTGTATGCAAATAGCTGTAATTAATCAAAATGTTACTTTACATGCGTTTTTTTATTGTTGTCGTACATATGTATACGTATACATTTATACTTTGTTTGTTTCTGCAAACAGCCCGTCCGGGCTCCAGGATAGAAATGTGACGTTAGCCTGACGGGACGAACGTGCGCGAACGCGGCCGGTCACATAGGTCGAGCGATCGTCGTACGCTTTTGATGCCATTATAAGATTTTCAAGCAGGCCGTCACAGAACCAAGCACCGACATGAATCCAAAAACAGCAATTTCTGTACCAAGACAGTTGAAATTTGCAGGAGACGTATATTTTTGTCCTTCAAAAAGCCCGAAGTTAGCGATCGTACGATCTATGTGACCGCGCCCTAAATGTACCGTTATACTCTCAAACAGACCCCGGCAAAACCCAAAACGTTCCGTTTTCTGTTCCCACAGACAGATCCACGTGGCCTTGGACGTCGCTGCCGGCCAGTTGACAGCTTCTGATGTAATTACCTAAGTAGTTCCTGTCGCCAAACACGTCGGGATAGATCCGAGGTGATGACTCAACACTTCGGAGAGCTTTTAACGCGCAACTGGAGTAACTTCAAATGGAGAAAGTCTTGTTACAAAACTTTACTTACGGGCGATTGCTGAGTTGCTTGTGAGTTAGGATATGTAACGCTACTTGAAATTCCTATTTGACTCCGTTGTGAGAAGCCATCTTCCCACATATGCATTTCCCTTACATTATGTCGTATCCATGTCTGTATAATGGCACATATTTTTTTGTTTTTAACGGATTTTCAGTGTAATGCTAAAAACGTTTCCAAAATATGATTATTTTCCCTATACACATCATGGCGCACAAAGCGTTCTGGTCCACCCGCGTTAGAAGTACCCGGCAAACCAACTTGACACAATCGCTAGCCTGGATGCCAGACTGTTTCCATGGCCCGGACAAGCCAACTCCTCGGCTCTAGGGCCAACATGCCCGCGAGGAAATTCTACAGCAGGCCCCCCTGAAATAGACCCTGATAGGATAATATTTATTGAGATAAATATCATTGAAATAGACATTTATTGTACATTTATGCTCAAACAAGCTAACTGCAGGTCATAGCGATAAGGCCTACAGCATCTACAGAGACTAATACATGTGTATACTATAATATTTACAGATTTAACTTCTTCTCGCTTCTAAAGGCAATCATTGATACAGGATTTATCTAGTTGCATGAGGAATCTGAATTTTTCCGTACTATTTGAATAGCGGAAATTAAAGACATATCTTGCATATAATCGAAGAGGATGTATCTTTCGAATTCGCTGGTGTTTAAATTACAGTCCATAATAAAGTGACACCCATCCTCTATCTTATTTACTATCGGCAGATATCATTGCGTCCTGAGGGCCTGGCTACGTGTTTACCACAGAGATGTTATCTGTAAGACCTCCCGGGACTGCCGTGGTTATCTATAACCTCTCCTCACACCAAAACCAGCCCGGACCACAAGGCTGATGCAGTCAGTTCCCGGAAAAAATATCACTGACATGACATCATCTATGTACAATAGAATAATCAGGGACTGTACGTTTCACATGGGGGAGGGTGTGCTGGGAACATAGCGGGGGTAATTAGGGACCGTGCGTTTTCAACAAGAAAGGGTGTACTGGGAATTCACCCAGAAGTTGTACAGTTTACATTTTCCAAACTGACATTTCGCCCAGCGAAGCTAACTGCTTGTGAAGCATTGAGGGTGGCTTTTCTCATGTGTTACCTCCCAGCTGCTGAATGCTCTGGAGCTGCCCAGCAGTTTGACCCTGCTGAAGCTGCCGAACATTATAAAACTTCCTGGTTACCATAAAGGCTAAAGTAACATTTCCAGCTCGGGGCCCGGCCGGGCTGTTTGTAGAAACGAAAAATAGAAATGTAAACGTAATGTGGCTATCCTTTCCTGTCATCTATTGACGAAATGTTACGTTTGGATAACTTGAGTAAACATTGATACGGCGGAGCGAAGTGAAAGATTCATGTATCGAGAATTAAGAGTGAAGCTAACAAGAATGTCTTGATAATAAGAATGAACCTTGAAAGATGAATGTCAAGGTCAAATCTGCTAAACCTAACCCCCTCCCACCCCTGTCATGATACTTGAATGATGACGCCACTTGTCGGCGCCTTTGATGCTGCCTGCCGGACTGACGATGTTGTCACAGCGCGGCTGGCGGGATTTTTACGGACTCACAGAAATAGCCGCGCGTTAAATATAGCGGGCCGGGGTGAACTCAGTACATGGCGGGCAGTGAACTGGGTCTCCAAGCAGATGTAAGGAGAGAACTAGCCGCGGTTTATACATATAGCGGGCCGGGGCCGCGGGGTGAAGTCAGTACATGGCGGACAGTGAACTAGGACAACTAGGTCTCCAAGCAGATGTAAGGAGAGAACTAGCCGCGGTTTATATATAGCGGGCGGGGCCGCGGGGTGAAGTCAGTACATGGCGGACAGTGAACGATTTCTTCAAGCAGATGTAAGGAGGGAAATACTAGTAGCCGCGGTTTATATATAGCGGGCTGGGGTGAAGTCAGTACATGGCGGGATCTCCAAGCAGATGTAAGAAGAGAAATAGCCGCGCGTTAAATATAGTAGGCCGGGGTGAAGTCAGTACATCTCCGTCTCTCCAAGCAGATGTAAGGAGAAAAAGTCGCGCGTTAAATATAGCGGGCTGGGGTGAAGTCAGTACATCTCCGTCTCTCCAAGCAGATGTAAGGAGGGAAATAGCCGTGGGTTAGATATAGTGGGCTGGGGTGAAGTCAGTACATCTCCGTCTCTCCAAGCAGATGTAAGGAGAAAAAGTCGCGCGTTAAATATAGCGGGCTGGGGTGAAGTCAGTACATCTCCGTCTCTCCAAGCAGATGTAAGGAGGGAAATAGCCGTGGGTTAGATATAGCGGGCCGGGGTGAAGTCAGTACATCTCCGTCTCTCCAAGCAGATGAAAGGAGAGAAAAAGCCGCGGTTTATATATAGCGGGCCGAGGTGAAGTCAGTACATCTCCGTCTCTCCAAGCAGATGTAAGGAGAAAAAGTCGCGCGTTAAATATAGCGGGCCGAGGTGAAGTCAGTACATCTCCGTCTCTCCAAGCAGATGTAAGGAGAGAAAAAGCCGCGGTTTATATATAGCGGGCCGAGGTGAAGTCAGTACATCTCCGTCTCTCCAAGCAGATGTAAGGAGAGAAAAAGCCGCGGTTTATATATAGCGGGCCGCGGTGAAGTCAGTACATCTCCGTCTCTCCAAGCAGATGTAAGGAGAGAAAAAGCCGCGGGTTATATATAGCGGGCCGGGGTGAAGTCAGTACATCTCCGTCTCTCCAAGCAGATGTAAGGAGAGAAAAAGCCGCGGTTTATATATAGCGGGCCGGGGTGAAGTCAGTACATCTCCGTCTCTCCAAGCAGATGAAAGGAGAGAACTAGCCGCGCGTTAAATATAGCGGGCCGGGGTGAAGTCAGTACATCTCCGTCTCTCCAAGCAGATGTAAGGAGAGAAAAAGCCGCGGGTTAAATATAGCGGGCCGAGGTGAAGTCAGTACATCTCCGTCTCTCCAAGCAGATGTAAGGAGAGAAAAAGCCGCGGTTTATATATAGCGGGCCGGGGTGAAGTCAGTACATCTCCGTCTCTCCAAGCAGATGAAAGGAGAGAAAAAGCCGCGGGTTAAATATAGCGGGCCGGGGTGAAGTCAGTACATCTCCGTCTCTCCAAGCAGATGTAAGGAGAGAAAAAGCCGCGCGTTAAATATAGCGGGCCGAGGTGAAGTCAGTACATCTCCGTCTCTCCAAGCAGATGTAAGGAGAGAAAAAGCCGCGGTTTATATATAGCGGGCCGGGGTGAAGTCAGTACATCTCCGTCTCTCCAAGCAGATGTAAGGAGAGAACTAGCCGCGCGTTAAATATAGCGGGCCGGGGTGAAGTCAGTACATCTCCGTCTCTCCAAGCAGATGAAAGGAGAGAAAAAGCCGCGGGTTAAATATAGCGGGCCGGGGTGAAGTCAGTACATCTCCGTCTCTCCAAGCAGATGAAAGGAGAGAAAAAGCCGCGGGTTAAATATAGCGGGCCGGGGTGAAGTCAGTACATCTCCGTCTCTCCAAGCAGATGTAAGGAGAGAAAAAGCCGCGCGTTAAATATAGCGGGCCGGGGTGAAGTCAGTACATCTCCGTCTCTCCAAGCAGATGAAAGGAGAGAAAAAGCCGCGGGTTATATATAGTGGGCTGGGGTGAAGTCAGTACATCCCGGGCAGTGAACTGGGTCTCCTAGCAGAAATAGGGATGGAAAATCTGTGCACAACGACAGTATCAAAATGCTGAAAACAAAAATCACATCAAACAAAATCTTAACAATTTCTTTTTGTTCAAGAGGAGAGATTTTGAAAACGCACCACCTTCAGTGGCCTATAGAAGTGCTCAGTATCTAATAGGTTAAATTCTACAGATAAACTGTAAGAGTAACTATTTGAAGCCACCGTTTGGACTGGGTACCAGACTAATTACTCAGCCTCTGTAACAGACTCCTCTTGGCGGCTGATATCGCCATGTTTTAAGGATTACGTCATCGCGTCATCATCACCATAACGGTTCCATTTTAAAAACGACACCATTAAAACGGGAGTAATTATAGGAACCGTTTCTGACCCGTTACATCATGTTCTTTAGAATATTTGAATCATGAGTTGAAAAGGTATGACAAATTACAAATCAACGTTCCTCATTCAGGAACTTTGCGCAGTAGGGTAAGGTGCTATTTGCGAAACGAGCATCTCTGTATTTGAACTGAGAGAACTTATCGTTGTTTCTTCATGTCCTATTATGAGTATCCCGGCTTTGAGCACTAATCAGCCTCTGTAACATACAGCCTCCGCTTGCCGGCTGATATCGCCATGTTTTGAGGATTACGTCATTGCGTCATCGCAATAACGCCACCATTAAAACGGGAGTAATCATAGCCTGAGAACCATCCTCCGTAGTGACAACCGACTCAGCGCGGATTATGGTACTCAGGCTAGAGTAATTATAGGAACCGTTTCTGACCCGTGACGGTGGGACAGAGACTGGGGCGGGTTTTTACGGATGAAACATGATCTTTATTCATCCTTCATATCTGTTTCAATAAATCAACATTGGAAACAAACAGAAGCTGGTGTGTTACGCCGAACGGCTATATAGATACAGATACAGAAGCTGGTGTGTTACGCCGAACGGCTATATAGATACAGATACAGAAGCTGGTGTGTTACGCCGAACGGCTATATACTATAGATACAGATACAGAACAACTGCGAAAATGAGTCTATCTGCACGGCGCTGATTTTACAACAGTAATATATTATTAAGACGCATGCAAAACGTCCATAATATCATCGAATATAACAACTAAGTTTCAATTGTCATTAGTCTATATATTAGTCATTTTTCTATGTGCAATATGTCTTCAGCAAGTTTTTAAAAAAGCGTAATTTTACCAATAGCTTTTAATTCTATGTGTATCAATGAACATGTAAAAACGTGCAATTCAGCCAACTGGCTGCAAAATGTTTTACTAAACGTGCAATAAACCATTCATTCATTCATTCATTCATTCATTCATTCATTCATTCATTCATTCATTCATTCATTCATTCATTCATTCATTCATTCATTCATTCATTCATTCATTCATTCATTCATTCATTCATAGATAAATGTTGTAGGAAATGTTGCCACTATTTTTATATGTTAGCAACTTTGTTTGTTGGAGGATTATGAAATATTACACATTCAAATGTAACCGTACACCGCAAACTGTCCGCTTGAGGAAGATTGTTCCACGGTTTTTAATCGCCCGATGAAACTGAAACCGCCGCAGGCAGGAGAACCGTTCTGAGTGATTAGAAATACCACAGCAGTGAGATCATGCCAATAACGCGCCGCCGCAGTTTTCCGTTGAATGATTGAATAAACGGTCGTCGCTTTTCCCAACGGACGTCGCCATATCACTGACCAGTTCCTACCATAGCCTTACAAAATGTTCGTCACATTTTCAAGTAATTAAACACGCTTCGTCACTGTAAGTGTATTTTTCTACTCTCTGCCCTCACCCTGCTAGTTTTTTTTAGGCCTTGTGACTCTGATTTCGAACCAGAGTTGATTTCACTTTTTTTTTCTTTTACCATTTATGACGATACTGTTCAAAATGTGAGATGATGATGCTGACGCGCCGCCGCGATTTTCCGTCCGATAAACGGTCGTCGCCTTTCCCAGCGGACGTCGCCATATCGCTGACCTGTCCGTACCATATACCATATTTAGTTTTCACGTGGGAATAACAAGAAGCAAAAACGTATATAGTACAGCAACATTTCAGTTACAAATGCTTGACAGTATGGTGATAAATATGGTAAAAAATATCGAAAAAAGTCGATCAAGATTGGAAGGTTGGAACCCGAGTCAAAAGGCTTTATCGGCCCTTTAATACCACTAATCAACCACACCACTAAATGCCACGGTGAGGACAGAGCGTGCTAAGACAGAGGGAAGGAAGACGCTTTTTTTCAAAAAAAAAAGTTCGCAAGGAAAAAAGGGAAGAAAACGAATAGTTGAAGAAAAAGAAGGAAAAGCTAGAGGCAAATATTAAGAAAAATGAGGCAGGAGAAAGGACTGGAAGAAAGAGTGAGAGAAGGAGTGAGAAAAAAGAAGGAAAGAAGGAAACGAACACAGAAATATTTTTAGAAATATACAGCTTGAGAAACAAAGAAACGAAAAAGAAACCAAGAAAGAAATAAATAAAGAGTAAAGAAAAAAGTAAAAGTAAAGTTCCCGTTTGTCCCGCCCTAACACCTGCCAGTCCGGCTACTCTCGTCTCCTGCCGAACACAAAACCCGCCGATTACCTCATGACGTCATAACCTGCAGTCGGGGACAGTCTTGACGCACTCCCGCCGACTTGAGAGGATCTTAAGATGGAAACTGCTGCGTCTTAACAGCCAGGACGGCTTAGATCGATT
This sequence comes from Branchiostoma floridae, assembly GCF_000003815.2. Classification (NCBI taxonomy): domain Eukaryota; kingdom Metazoa; phylum Chordata; class Leptocardii; order Amphioxiformes; family Branchiostomatidae; genus Branchiostoma; species Branchiostoma floridae. The sequence goes on from NW_023365714.1 coordinate 133,507, forward strand.
CTTGTCGATCTTTAAAGACTCCTTCGGGTTTCTTATCGCCACATCGTGACGCAACAAGTCCGCGATTTCGGGCCGAAAATATGACAGTTACAAATTGAGATAACGCGTATTGTTCTGTTTTTGTAGTTTGTCTTACTTTCCTTTCTTTTCCCTTTTGATTTGACGGAGAACAACGTCCATGCCAATTTTGTAACACCATTGAAATAAACGTTATTGACATAGCTAAAGTACAGGGACTTTTATACAGACTTCTACAACTAGAACTCTGGATGTATACATGTAGATACAATGATGTATGATGATGTATATCAATATGGCGCACACTTGTTCTACTGTTCACAATACAGTTTCTAATATCTAAACATTCTCTAATATAATGTGTACATTTTCTTATAGTCTTATCATAAGATATAGCTGAATCTATCTATATATAGAGAGCGAAGTGTATCAAATTCTTTGGAGCACGTTTAAAGAAGAATCAACAACGTCAATGAAGAAGTTAGACCTTTCTTGCGCATTTTTGCCACACTGAGCTAAGTACAGGTCACAACAAGAAATGTTAAACAACGTTATCTGACAGATACAATATAAAGCCAACTATCATGATATAAACTTAACTTATAGCTCAGTTATAGCAGTGAAAAAAGGAGAGAAAGTTTGTCCAGTCGCATTATTTACATGAAACTAATATCAGACGAGTCTCCTGTGGCCAGTTTTCCCGCCACGTGTGTTGCTGATGTGTCATCCTGTGGTTTGATAATTGGCACCAGAAGTCATTATCGTTATAACAACCTCTGACGTCATTATCGTTATAACAACCCTGATAAACGGACGCGCGCTCGGCCCTTATATGGGCATGGGCATGCACCGCGTAATCATGATGTGACGTCATTCATGAATGGATAAACAGAAAACTGGTTATATTCATAACGCGCGAACAAAGGAACATGAAATGGACGGGTTGTGATGTGTTTGGAAACCGTCATCGCCCGTTGACTTGATTTTCAACAACGGATATAGGTTACCCTGTGGATAAAGGTGAACTAACGACATTTATGAATGGAAATTAAAACTGGTTAAAATCATAGTGCGAGAATAAATGAACATGGAAAGGAACGGGTCTAGGAGGGTATAGGTTACCTCGTGAATAAAGGTAAAAAGTTATTTCATGAAATATGGGGAGAAAAATGAAGATGATCTGATTTATTAGTTGTTTGAAAGTTGGTCTGTGTTGGTACAATTCATTTCGAAGCAGATTTTAACTGTAATTTCCAACAACAGAAAGTCGCGTGCTGTCTGCGTTGGAAATTACAGTGATTTTACTGGTGTTCGAGGGGGAAATTTAGACAGTTAAAACATTTTGGCTATTGATGTTAGAAAAGGGTCTTCCTTTTAAGTAGAGCGTTACATAGAGGATGTCAAGCTGTTAACTAAAAGCGATTAGGTGAAATTAGTGATGTAAGAAACCAGTCGGGCACTTTCATTTTCTCTTAATTTTTCTCACTTTCAATAACTCCCTATGATACATAAAATTCCTTTGTCTAATATCTCATAATCGACAGATGAGTTCCAGGACACAAAAAGTACCGTTGATGCTGACAGACTACACTTATATAGAGATGCTGAGCTCTGAAATACATTTATCTCGTCCCGGCAGAAATGTATGTCGTAAGGCCTAACTGAGCCATCCAGTCGTGATGCTGTACAGCAGCGCCCCTGTCGTCCTGCTGATGTACTGCACGTATCTGCCCGAATGAGTGGATCATGTCGAAAATTAGAAATAAGTGCCAATGTTTACGAATGAAAATTAGAAAAAAATAGGAGTGTAGGTGTGTGTACCTGTAAGTGTATGTTTGAAGGTGTATATATGTATGTATGCGCGGAAGTATCTGCGTGTGCTTGTTTTTGCCTCTATGGGCTCGTGTGTGTGTGTGTGTGTGTGTGTGTGCATGTGTGTGCGTGTGTGTGTGTGTGCATGCGTGTGTGTGAGTGCATTCGTATATGTGTTTTGTGCGTTTGTGTGAGTGTGTGTGTGCGAATATGTGTGTGCGTGTGTATGTGTGCGTGTGTCTGTGTGTGTGTGTGTGTGTATGCGTGTGTTTGTGTGTGTGCATGTGTGTGTGTGTGTGTGTGTGTGAATATGTGTGTGCGTGGGTATGTGTGCGTGTCTGCGCGCGCGTTTGAGTGTGCTTGAGGGGGCGCATTTATGTGTGTGTGTTACCGTTGTCAACGGACAAATAGTCCCTCTCCAACTTCTGCTTGGAGATTATGACAAGGCGTGTGCCGAGTAGACACATAACACAACAGCTGATGACTAAACAATGAAAAAAAACCTCACGTTACTTTTATTGACGACTTTGTTCTTTATTCTTTACCCAACAGAAAACATCTCTGATGAGTCAATCATCTTAGAACAACAGAAAGCTTCCACACTTCAGCGCTAGCTGTCTTCGGCGGAATTCCGATGTGAATATCCTTGAATTTAACGCTCGTTCACCTTTATTATATTTTGGGGTATCAAGTCTATGAACGGTGGTTTCAAATTGCAATATTATGATAACATTGCAATTTGAAACCACAGTCTTTCAACTTGATATCCCTAAATACCTGTTTTAAAAAACAACGGATATAGGTTACCTCCGGATAAAGGTGAACTAGTGTTACATCATTATTTCCGTACACTCTAAACGTTCCTTAATTGCTATATTTCAGCACAATTTTTGTGAACTATATCAGCCACGTCGCTTACTAGTAGTGTGTAAATTATGACTTTCCTCTGTTATTTTATGTTAAAACTACTCCCCTTTTAACGTCACAAAACCCACACATTACAGAAAAGTAATTTCGTGTTCCACTGTCTCAGAAAAAGAAGTCAAACCCACTAAGTTACATCTTAAGGTTAGACTAGAGTAGTCGCTATACTGTTTTAGTGCTTAGCATTATTTGTCTGTCTTTTTTCTTTTGTCACCTGCAATTAGAATTTGCAATAACATATATTATCATCTTACTTTGAGCAGAAGACCTACAAAAGCGCTTTTTGTCTAATGCTCAATACATGAACGTGAATAAAACAAATATGTCTTCTTGACTACACAGACGTAAATTGGCATTAATTTCTAGAGTTATGACATGTAGTTGTATTTGTCAGTGCTGAAACTTTTATTCGAATTTCCTTGCTAATTAACGTAATAACTGTAATCTTCGTCAGGCCACAGCAAGTAAATTTTATGGATGACATCAGCGCGCGCATTAATTTTCGCCTGATTTCAGAAAAAAAAAGATTTTTTTTCTTCTGCAGGGATGGCCAACATGGCGATAAAGTACCAAAATGAGCAAATATATTGTGTTGTAGCCTGTAATTGTATTGGTAGAAGTGACACTTGCGAGGTACCCGAGACTGTAGTTGTAGAAATGAAACTTATTGGATAATTGTAAAAGTGACACCAACAGGGAAGCTATGAGTGTGGTTACCAACTTTGTTGGTGATGCCAGTCTACCACACTAGTGTCACTTTTGCCATAACAGTAGATGTCTTAAATATAGGAATGAATGCCTTGTTGGCTCTGATGCCATGTTTTGTCCCTTTAATTCTTTTTACAACAGTCATTACAACTTTATAGTGCCTATTTTTCACCCATCTTGTTTTTTTTCGCCCTATCGCACTACTTTTACAATCTGCAGAGGATGTCATCCATAAAATTTACTTGCTGTGGCCTCAGGCGCGCAGCTGCAACAAAACATTTGCTAAGATCAGAGGACGTCACATGTATTTACACAGGAGAGACATTCCGAAACTGCTGTAAGCATCAAAACAAACTTTGTACATAGTACACTTGAAACTCCCAATGTGCCCACGGTGTGGAGTACATGGTCAGCTGATATATATAAATACATGTGCTAGGTTACAGTATACACGGTACATGGCCCATCTGATATATACATGTGCTAGGTTATAGTATACAAGGTATATGTCCCATTGTTTATAAATATATATAAATACATGTGCTAGCTAGGGTCTAGTATACACGGTATCAAGTTTGATATTGTAAACTTGTAGTTGTAACTCCTATAACTTTGCAATCAACAGGAATAATATGTCCATACACACACATATTCCTATGTCGGATTGTTAGCATCCAATGGATGTGTGTTATGCACAGAAACCAGTGCCGCGGCAAAAAGTTTTGAACGTTTTTGACATTATGTACTTGTTAATGTTGCCTATACTTGTATAATGGGTGCAGGGAGATTTAATTCATTTGATAAATTAAGTGATTGGTCGATTTACTATTAAATAATAAATTTATTCGTTCATCGGAATTGAAATCTTTTGTCATTAAGTTCTTGCGTAGTTTGTCATAGTCTGACTGGCAGACGGACTGACAGAGACACAGAGAGAGAAAGATTGGTTGATCGATCGGTTGACTAATTAATTATTTGATCGATCGATCGATTGATTGTTCCTTGCCTAAAGGTGTTCACTTGTACGGGGCCGATTGATCGCTTGTTGAATCGAGTCTGGTTGTAGAGTTTCCTGACCAACAGCTTCGCCTCGGGCCCTGGCAATGTTGTTTACTTGTTTTTTGTTTGTTTGTTTACTTTAGGATTAGTTTACCTCCCTCCTCGCCACTAGTACAGAATAAACAGCTAAGATCACGCCACAGACAGCAGCAAGCCCTACAGCAACAGTAGTTTTGATAGCCTCCCCAGAGAACATCGGACGTGAGGACAGCGTGGTTGGGGAAAGCGGCATTTCGGTTCTTTCTGACTCAAAGTTTTTGCTGAAGCCGTTTGCTGATGTTGGTATGACCATTAGAGCTGTCGAGGCAGCATCGAAACCGTGAGAACCGCCTGTCATGTTTGCGGGTTCGTGACTCATGTCTGACCGTTTGGTTTGTGACAGGCCCAAACTACTGGTCGTTTGTGGCGGCAAAGATGCGGTGACAGCTTTAGAAGGAGGCGGGGTAAGGTCCTGTAGGGGGCAAGTATGGTCAACAGAGCAGGGTTTGTGTAATCTCCAAGTATCATTGGAAAAACAGATTCCAATGTCCAGCCAGGACATTTCCCCCCCCAGCTAGATGAGGAGGACTGCTACAGCGGAACACGGAGGTTGTACTAAGCTTGTACAACCGAAGTGCCAGCGTATTTGGCTCAAGGAAACACAGACAGCAAATTTCTCCAGTTTTGCATCTTTCGGTCGTCTTCAGCAACTCAACGAGCCAAGCCATGCGGCAGTCACAGTGGAAAGGGTTACCGTCAAAGATCACATCGTATGACGTAACCGATGTTTTGGTCATGTCTACTCCTATGTCACAAGACGACAGAGTCGTCAGGCTGTTGTAAGAAATATCCAACTTTCTTAGATGCCCTCCTTTCTTAAAGAAATCATCTGAGAAGATGTCAAGACAGAAAATTCGGTTATGTGACAAATCTATGTCAGCCAGCCTGGGTATTTTCCTCAGACATGCCCTCGGGACGTGGGTTATGTTGTTGTTCCTCAGGACTAACTTGTATAACTGTGGCAAGGGCAAGCACGGGAAATCTGTAAGGCTGTTGTTGGGCAGGTGAAGTTCAACTGTATTTTGTGGCAGCTCTGGGACGCTTGTTAAACCTTTGTTGTCACAATGGATTACGGGGAAAAGTCCACCAAAATCATCGATGCTGCACCCCATACGCAGCAAGTCTACAATGGATGCTGCCTGGCCATCAGAAATGGCGTTCAGGGAAACAATTGTGGTGAAAATCAGAAATACAAACATTTTCTTCGCTATCCGGTAGATAACGTGGAGTGGCGTGAGTATTTCAGGTGTGGATTCAACACAGAATCCAAAAATTGACAAATCTCGTAACGGCCTTTCAGTTAGCGCTCAATGATTCCCGGGACTTCCAATGGCTTCCCAACGGTCTCTCAACGATCTCTCAATGGTCTTTCTACGGTCTCTCAACGATCTCTCAATGGTCTTGCAATGATCTCTCAACAATCTCTCAATAAACTTTCATTGGTCTACAAGGTCTTACAATTTTAGATAAATGGTCTACACGATCTCTCAGCGATCCCTCGACGATCTCTCAGTGGTCTCTAAACGATCCCTGAACGGTATACAAGGTCTTACAATAATGCCTAAATGATCTACAAAGCCTTTGAAAGATCTCTCCACGATCTCTCAAAGATGTACAATGTCTTACCACGCTCTCATCCCTATGATATAGGGCTTTAGGCTTACTTTCTACCAGCTGAATACAGGTGAGTTCTTTTGCATTTCACTACAGCATAATTGTTTCAATTTACGGATATGCTAGCCCACTAAGATTTGACACAACACAAAAATGACTTGCTGGATTCGCCGTAGTTAGTCTTGACTGAAAGGCGATCCGGCTCGGCTGTGTGCAGACCGGTCCCCTCTGGTGTCCCCACACCTTCGCTCTGTGGACCAGTCGTCTCGGGTATTCTCACAACGCTCCGAGTGCCTCTGAATAACAACAGAATATTCAGAATCAATATGACGTAAGACTGCTACGTTTGCAGTGCAAAAAGCACTATTTACTAATCTCCAAAGAGAGCCTGCTATGGAGGCTACCAATCAACCCAGTTCATGGAAGAGTATCAATAGCTTAATACTCACCTTTAAGAAATTCAGAAGACTTCCAACGCCAGGCAAGTAGGAGAACTCTGCCTGAAGCTGAGATGCAACACCTGTGATGGTGTGGTTAGAAAAACAAAGATTATTAGTCTGTTGCTCTTAGAGATAGTTCGTCACAGCGTGCGTATCTCTGCTTGCGGCTATGCAACCAGACGCACGTACGCAATATCTGGCTGCAATATTGTCTACTACTCGTGTATCAGATATAAATAACAAGTTTTTCCTCGCCATTTGCTTCACAACAAAATGTACTTCAATCAAACTTTAACCTGCCATACACGAGTAATAGACCACTCCTGGAAACGATAATATACGTAATCCATCCCCTTTGTACTAATCATAATGGCCACCACAAAAGAGGGAAGCTGTGCAACTTTTGGTTTAGGTTGATATATACATGGCGTAACATGAACTTTTGGTTTGTGTTTATATAAAAATGGCGTTACATAAATAAAGAATTCATTGACAGAAAACAGCCAGTATTCTGCTGTGAGTTAACTTAGAACCTTATCCTCTTGTGGTTCATTAAATTTGATTTATAATTAACACTATAAAAAGTGTGAAACATGGTACATTTGTACATGTAAAGAACAACATAGCAAACATTGCGTCTAATCTAGCCTAAAGTTGATAGACATATTTGGTTCGACTTCTTTCTCTGAGACAACAGAAGACGAAGGTTTTATGACGTTAAGAAGAGAATAGTTTTCGTTTTTGTCTGTAATCGCTGAGACGTTAGGATGAAATCTGCAAGGAACTATTCTCCTTTGTGGTTGTAGAAGGCACAGGTTGAAATAAATTGCGTTTTGTCTTCCACCATGTTTGACGTGCAGTATTTACAAATACTTTCACACTTTCAAGAAGATGGTCACTAACTTGACAGAGATGGCCAAGGAGCCAGTCCACCTAGGCAGGCAGGACGCTAGTTCTTCAAAATATTCCTCGGCACCGGCCAGGTCCGATGTACATAAAATTCCCCTTCAAACGCATCGTTACCGTAAGTTGCTTGTGATTGTCCTCTCAATTTCCGTTCATAACAGCTGTTACAGTCACTTCTCTCACCAAAAGTTGTAACGTTAAATAGTTTGTGCAAAATCGTCTTACCTTTCACAGGAACACGCTGGCCGTAAGCTGCTGTCGCCTGCCGCTGGTGGGTACAGCCGCTTCGTCAACTCTCCTGATCTTACAGACTTCGTAACATCAATTTTGTCGGCCTGTTTTCCCAGTGTGTGACGTGACAGTGTGCGTCTTACAGTAGACCAATCAATGGATCTGAACGTGACAGGAGCGGTGAGGTTGTAGTTTGGCAATGTTTAACTGTTTATGTGGATGACATTCGCGCACGCATCAAGTTTCAAGAAGAAGATGTTCCGCATACCATACTCTGTGTCGGTTGTCGAACCTTCCTAACCATTTAGATTTCATACTGAAGGCAACCTTTTTTTTTACCAAACTTTATTTTAATCGCATCCATGATTCGCATCAGCTTTAGGGCTTCCAGGGAATGCCACTCGAGTCCATATAAACAAATCAACATGACTTTACAATATAACGCTGCAGTGCCAGTGTTGTTGGCTAGGTGGCGCAGGTGGATGTCACAGCTAGGGACAGCTAGAAAACGTAAACGCGGTTTACTCCGAACATCTGCTTAGAGGTTATGAGTCGAAGGCTTTGCTGACTTAATGTAGTTTTGGCCAGTTCTTCATTTCTGCTTTATTAATTTTTGTTAGCCTTTTCTTGGTTTCAGAAACGATCATTTTACTGTGAAGTCTTTAACTTTGTAGTTGAACAGAATTCTTGTCTTTATCAGTAGTCTAGTATCTCAAAGAATAGAAGATAAAACTCCATTGACTTGATTTATTACCAGATCATTTTTGCATATCAATTAAAAAGTCTTTTGGTTGACTAGGCCGGGTATGGAACTCATGCCATCATCGGGTTCAAGGACCGCCATGAATCTTGGAAGGATAGCATCACTGACTGGGCGTCCCTTATTAGCACGCAGGAGAGACTCCATGTGGTGGAAGATCCCTCTGTTTTGATTTCTACCTTGTCCTCCCAAAGACCTGTTGGTCAGCGGACTAAGTAGGTAGGTACAAAATCACCCAGGAAAATGGCAACATCAAGATGTGTTGTTCTTATTTCTTTCACATTCCTTCTTCATCTGCAACTTCAGTTCATAATACATCAAGCTTTTTCTGTGATCACCAAGGTTTCTCCAGGCAACACTCAAGTTTCCAAGTGAGTCAGCGATGTCAGGATGTGCAGTGTTCTCACCATAGTGACTTTTCCTCATCTGCAGCGACTGCTCCCAATAGCTGATGGCTTTTTTGTGGTCATCAAGGTGAATCCATGCAGCACCCAAGTTGTCAACCGAAGCGGCAATTTCGGGATGTGCAGTGGTCTCACCGTGGATACGCTGCTTCATCTTAAGTTCCTGTTCAGAATAGCTGATGGCCTTTCTGTGATCACTAAGGTGCCACCAGGCAGCACCCAAGCTGTAAAGTGTCGAGGCAATTTTAACAAAGGAAAGTATCAAAGGAGATAATCCGGCCGAATGTGTATGTTCCCGTGTGACTGGCCGCCAATACCCCTTTGTCAGGTTTGATGCTACCTTATGGCACCGCAGGATCTGCTTGGAGATTAGTAAATAGTGCCCAAAAGCAGTTACTCAAGCAACTGGATATGGTTTGGGAAACGGTCAGACGTTTCAAATGGTATCCACCATCTTGCGTCAGTGACACTGGTGGTGTATACCATCTGAAACGTCTGACCGTTTCCCAAAGGTTGAAAGGTTGCTTCTATGTGATACAAAACCACTTCCAGAATTTGAATACGTCCGTCACCTAGCTATGCAAACACGATAATTTATTCATGCGGTAGAAGAACCACAAACATCCCAGACAACCACGGTCGGTAACGACGATATTGAGTTTTGGGATAATGTGACATTATCCATCGTTGTTATTTTGTAAAACATAAAATAAAAACATCACGTAGTTCTACTGTACTTCACTGTCACAACTTACTGTACTGTCACAACTTGAATCTTGTAACCGTAGTAGGTAAAAAGATCTCTGAATCTGATGACCCGTGCGCAACGGCTGTAGTAAATTGTCAAATATAACGCTATGTACTCAAGTCGTATTTTTTTTTTTTTCAGTCCTTCCTTCTATTCTATATCACCGGCATTGAAAGGGACCAGCTCACAAAATACATGCTGTAAGCTGTAAAGGAAGCCCTACAAAGATTTCCTTTGTAATGTATTGACGGTATTTAACAGCCAGTAATCGACGGACAATAGGTGTGAAATATTCCTCCCTACCCCTCGCGTGCCACCAGTTTAGTGTTAATTAGTTACTCTGCATTTGAACGAGCGGACTTCATGGGCGTTGCCCTCGCTAGAAATCTACTGAATGGGAATCAGAGCTAGCCCCCCCCCCCACGACCTTAAGGCCAAGGGACTAGGTAGGTAGGTAGGTACAAAATCCCCCAGGAAAATGGCAACATCAAGATGTGTTGTTCTTATTTCTTTCACATTGCTCCTTCATCTGCAACGCCAGTTCGTAATACATCAAACCTTTTCTGTGATCACCAAGGTTCCTCCAGGCAACACCCAAGTTGCCAAGTGAGATAGCGATGTGAGGATGCGCAGTGTTCTCGCCATAGAGAGTTTTCCTCATCTCCAGCGCCTGTTCCGCATAGCTGAAGTCGTCAAATATCGCGGCAATTTTCGGATGCGCCGTGTCCTCACCATGGATAGTCCGCCTCATCTGTAGTGCCTGTTTATAACAGCTGACGGCCTTTCTGTGATCACCAAGGTGACTCCAGGCGGTACCTAAGTTGTGGAGTGAGTCAGCGATGTCAGGATGTGTAGTGCCCTCACCATAGATACAACGTCATGCCAAAGGTTCTTTAAGAAAATAGTACATCGGCTTTCACTACTTAGTGCTCTGCTGTAGTGACTGCACAGAGTTGTTTGGCCCAAGGGCTACAGAAATGGAGTTAGGTGCTGGAATATGTTATTGTTATTGGGTGGGCCATTTGGAGCGGGAAGAATTTGTTTCATAGCCCAAACCTTTTATTTTTCAAGTTTGTAAGAACTGCCTAATTTTGTATGACCCCATATGATTTCTGTTACTGCCTTCCCAGGTCCACAACGTGCAGTTCTCCCTGGAGCTGATGCAGGACGGAGGGCTGCCCAAACCCAAGGCCAGGCCCGAGGGTCAGTCTTTACAATCAATCAATCAATCAATCAATCAATCAATCAATCAATCAATCAATCAATCCAAGGCCAGGCCCGAGGGTCAGTATTTACTGCTTCTCAGTCAATCAATCAATCAATTGGTCAATCAATCATGATAAACCTGAGAGTCAGTTTCTCTCCACTGCTAGTTATTGTAAAAGTCATTCAATCAATCAGATCACTGAAAGTCATTTTCTCTCTACTACTCTGATTGTAGATCTCAATCAGGCATTCAATAGAAAATATGAGAGTTTCTGCTGCTTTTAATGGTAGAATTCAATCATTCAAGTACATCCTGGAGAAACTTACAGATCAAAACAATTTCCTGACTTGACAGCGCATAATGCTTCATCCATTTTTCTTCATTTTTCAGACATCGTGAACCTTGACCTGAAGGCGACCTTGAGGGTTCTATACAACCTCTTCACCAAGTACAAGCACCTCAACTGAGCATGCTCCGTGACCTTCCAAGTACAAACACCTCAACTGAGCATGCTCCGTGACCTTCCTAATACAGACAACTCATCTGAGCATGCTCCATGACCTTTCCTCAGACCCACTCAAATACACAAGAACTACTGTTCAGAAGAGACTCGAATGTTTGTTACACCAAGCAACCCTTGTAGCAACCTCCCAGGAGTCTATATTAGGGTTTTAGAGGGATGACTGACTTAAAAAGCAATTGTTGAAATTGTCTAGACAGGCTTGATATGTGCTGTAAGGTTCAGGACAAACCTCTACCCATGGGTCCAACCAAACATTATTATATGTACAAACATGTACAGTACTTATATCATCAGTCTCTTTAGTCCTTGTGTAGTTGGGTGACTACCATTACAGTTCTACTGTATGTCATTGGAATTGTATCTACAATTGTCGGCATAAAGAAAAAAGTGTGAAGGTCTAGATATGCTATCATTTTCAACAGCCACTACCCTGTGTTGAATAATGCTTAATTCTTAACAATATGTTGGTGGCCTGTACATGTATGCTCATTCACAAGTGCCAAGGAGTGTCTTCCAAATTTGTAAGACAATATTAAGTAGTTTTATGAGCACTCAAAAGATCATGGAAGATCATGGAAGTCTTTAAACAGTATACAGCATTTTCAAAGGACAGGATGTGCTAGAATAGTATCAAATCAATTTTAACGTGTAATTTGTACATATATTGCTACTTTAGAAGTATGTAGTTGATAGCAATGCAAAGTATATTATTTATCATAACTTGCATATAGCTTATGTATGCTACAAATGTATTAGCTTTTATATTTATTCATACAAGTGATTCTGTTTGGGGGCAGTTTTGTAATGTAGAGTTTTGTAGCTAAACAGGAATCTTGTCTTCCTTGTCAGAGTAGGATTTTGCTACCTTTGTAAGTATAAACATTCCTTCCTAGGGTAACCTTTGCTTTTCATCTATCTTCAAGAATTAAAGTGCATTATGTAATAAGAAAAGCTCGCTTCTTTTGTTTTGTACTTGTATCTCACATATATGTACATATATGTCACAAGAAACCTTACTCATTCGTGCACATTTTCATACTCTTGACCTTTAATCCCAAGAGGTCAAAGTTCACTTTCCCACAATGCATCATCGATGTCTTTTGGTGCCATATTGAAAATCCAGACGAGCGGAGTGCGACCAAAGACATTATGTTCGAGGTAAGTTTAGGTCCAGTTGGGCTTTGTTTTTGTGACTTGCGTTAACAAGGTTCGTCACTGCGTCTCATTGTTGACAAATATCTGGATGATTCTGGAGCAAAAAAACCTACAGTCTCAGACATTAACATGTTACAAAGTCCTTCCAATTCAGTCAGCAGACACACACCCTGGTGTTTCCATCGTTCCCTGTGATATTTGGTTTATCCCCAGCTTCACGATCATTTGCGCGATCTGACGGGAATATTTTTTATATCTCACGGCCTTTCTGTGGTCATCAAGGTTCCACCAGGCTTTACCCAAGTTGTGAAGTTTTCCGACAAATATTTTAGGATGTGCAGTGTCCTCACTACAGACATTTAACCCCATCTTTAGTATCTGCTCGTAATAGCTAACATCCTTTCTGTGATCATCGAGGTTACTCCAGGCGACACCCAATTTGTGGAGTAACGTTGCAATGTCAGGATGTGCGGTATTCTTAGTCAGTATTGGCAACGTTCACACCATCTATAGTTTTCAGCTGCATCTGAAGTGATTGCTCGTAATATCTGACAGCCTTTCTGTGGTCACCAGGTCTACCCCAGGCATTACTCAAGTTGAAAAGCGACTTGACAATGTCAGAATTTGCAGCGTTCGCACCATGGATACTCCGTTCCATCTGCAGTGCCTGTTCACAAAAGTTGACAGTCTTCATGTAATCACCAAGGTTACCCCAGGCGGCACCCAAGCTAGAAAGTGATCTGGCAATGTCCGAATCTGCAGCGTTCACACCATGGATAGTCAGCTGCATCTGTAGTGCCTGTTCACAATAGCTGACGGCCTTTCTGTGATCACCAAGGCTACCCCAGGCGGCACCCAAGTTAGAAAGTGATCTGGCAATGTCAGAATTTGCAGCGTTCGCACCATGGATACTCCGTTCCATCTGCAGTGCCTGTTCATAATAGTTGACGTCCTTTCTGTGATCACCAAGGCTACCCCAGGCGGCACCCAAGTTAGAAAGTGATCTGGCAATGTCAGAATTTGCAGCGTTCGCACCATGGATACTCCGTTCCATCTGCAGTGCCTGTTCATAATAGTTGACGTCCTTTCTGTGATCACTAAGGCTACCCCAGGCGGCACCCAAGTTAGAAAGTGATCTGGCAATGTCAGAATTTGCAGCGTTCGCACCATGGATACTCCGTTCCATCTGCAGTGCCTGTTCATAATAGTTGACGGCCTTTCTGTGATCACCAAGGCTACCCCAGGCGGCACCCAAGTTAGAAAGTGATCTGGCAATGTCAGAATTTGCAGCGTTCGCACCATGGATACTCCGTTCCATCTGCAGTGCCTGTTCATAATAGTTGACGGCCTTTCTGTGATCACCGAGGTTACTCCAGGCGACACCCAGTTTGTTAATAAGTAAATCTTCAATGGCAGGATTTGCGGTGTCCTCGCCATTGATGCTTCGGTATATCTGTAGTGCCTGTTCATGATAGCTGATAGCCTTCCTGTGGTCACCAAGGATATTCCAGGTATTATCCAAATTGTAAAGTGTGTTGGCGATGTCAGGATGTGCAGTGTTCTCGCCATAGACACCCAGTCCCATCTTTAGTGACTGCTCGAAATAGCCGAGAGCCTTTCTGTGATCACCAAGGTTAATCCAAGCAGCACCCAAGTTGTTAAGAGTCCCAGCAACGTCAGGATGTGCGGTGTTCTCACCATGAATACTCCGCGTCATCTGCAGTAACTGCTCATAATAGCTGGCGGCTTTTCTGAAGTCACCGAGCTCCCTCCAGTAGGCGCCAAGTCTGTCCAGTAACTTGATAATGTCAGGATGTGCCGTGCTTTCTCCACAAAGACGCATCATCTGTTGCATCTGTTCATTACAGCTGATTGTCTTTCTATGATCACCAAGGTCACCCCAGATGCTACCCACGGTGGTCACGTTGCTAGGGTATTATCCGCGTTGCCAGACCGACAGAAAAGCTCAGGTATTGTTAACTTGGTAAGTGGAGAACAATGGGGGCGGAGAAAAGACGCGCATATCAAAGGAGCAAGTTCGCGTCAAAAAATAGCTCCACTTGGAGCGACCAAAACAAATGTAATCCCCGCCTACAACGGCGTAAACCAATCAGCTATTGTTACCAGTAGTGAAATGGATGATTGGTTTCCTCATCCATATGCATGATTTGCGAGTGAGGATTTTTGAGGGCCCTTTTGACCACCGTGTACCCAAGGTGTCAAGTGATTTGGCAATGTCAGGGTGTGCAGCGCTCTCACCATAAAGTGTACGATTCATCTTTAATGACTGTTCAAGATAGCTGGCGGCCTTTCTGTGCTCGCCAAGCTTCCTCCATGTGACACCAAGTGTGTGAAGTAGACTGGCGATATCAGGATGTGCCGTCCTTTCTCCATGAAGACTACGCATTATCTGTAGCCTCTGTTCATAACAGCTGATGGCTCTTTTGTCATCACCAAGGCGACTCCAGGAGTGACCCATGTTGTCAAGTGCTAGGGCAATGTCAAGTTGTGCGGTCTCGAAATGGCTATTCCGCATCATCTGTAGAATCTGTTCATTAAAGCTGATGGCCTTTCTGTGGTCACCGAGAAAACTCCAGCTGGCACCCAAGTTGAGAAGTAACATCGAAATATGAGGATTTGCAGTGTCCTCACCATAGATAGTTTGCCACATCTGAAGTGCCTGCTCATGGTAGTCCACGGCCTTTCTGTAAACTTCAAGGACAATCCAGGCGTTACCCAAGTTAGTGAGGGACGAGGCAGTCTCTGGATGTGCAGTTTTCTGACCATGTATACTTCTATTCATATTTAGTGACTGCTCATGGTAGTTTACGGCCTTCCCGCGTTCACCAAGTTGCAACCAGGAGGAACCCATGTACGAAAGGGACGAAGCAATCTCTCGACTTGTGGTGTTCTCACCATAGATACCCCGTTGCATTGATATGGCATCTTCATGGTAACTAATGGCCTTTCTGTGATCACCAAGATTGAAACAGGCTGTACCCAACTTGTTAAGTAATTTTGCAATATCGGGGTGTGCGGTGGTTTTACCGAGGATACAGCGTTGCATTTTCAGTGACTGTTTGTAGTAGTCAATGGCCTTTCTGTGATCACCAAGGTCACTCTGGATAGCACCCAAGCTGTAAAGTAGCCGGGCAATGTCACGGTGTGATGTGTTCTCTCCATGGATACAACGTCTCATCTGCAGCGACTGTTCATAATAGCTAGCAGCCTTTCCGTAGTCATCAAGGTCCCACCAGGCAATGCCCAAGTATTCAAGTGACCCAGCGATGTCAGGGTGTGCGGTGTTCTCACCATGGATACTTCGCCTTATCAGGAGCAACTCCTCAAAATATTTCACAGCCATTTTGGATTCGCCAAGACTTCCCCAGGCCGCACCTAATGACAAGACTGTCAAGGCGATGTCAGGATGTGCCGTGTCCTCAGCATGAATACTCCTTTCCATTTGAAGTGACTTATCATAATATTTGATTGCCTTTCTGCGGTCACCAAGGCTGGTCCAGACTGTTCCCAAACCCATAAGTGACTTGACAATGTTAGGATGGGCACTGTTCTCACCATAGATGCTCCTCCAAATCTGTAGTGACCGTTCATAATAGCTTACCGCCTTTCTGTTGTCACCAAAGTCCCTCCAGGCGTAACCCAAGTTGACGAGTGACCCGGCAATGGTTGGGTGTGAACTGTCCTCGCCATAGATACTCCGCCCCATCTGTAGAGACTGTTCATGATAGCTGATAGCCTTTTTGTGATCACCGAGGTTGCTCCAGGCGGTACCCAAGTTGACGAGTGACCAGGCAATGTTTGGATGTGAACTGTCCTCGCCATAGATACTCCGCCCCATCTGTAGAGACTGTTCATGACAGCTGATAGCCTTTTTGTGATCACCGAGGTCACCCCAGACACATCCCAAGGCTGCTAGTGACGTGACAATGTCAGGATGCACAGTGTTTACGCCATAGATACTTTGTTTCATCTTCAACGACTCTTTGATGCATTTGTAGGCCTCTCTGTACTTCTTTAGGTCTCTTAGGGCGGCACCTAAGTTGTTAAGGGAGTAGCTTGTAGGAAGGTTTGTGGTGTTCTCACCATACAAAGTGCGTCTCATCTGCAGTGCATGTTCATGATAGCTGACGGCCTTGCTATAATCCCCGAGTTCCCTATAGACCTTACCCAAGTTGTCAAGTGACGCAGCAATGTGGGAAGGTGGTCCTGTACTCGACAAATTTAGCGCTTCTTCAAAACACCCTGCCGCCTTCTTGGGATCAAGTCCCATCCAAGCGCCACCCAAATTATTGACTGCATTGGCAATGTCATTATGTGCATCATCCTTACCAAAGATACTTCGCCTCATTTGTAAAGACTGCTCATGATAGCTAACGGCCTTCCTGTAATCACCCAGGTCTCTCCAGGCATGTCCCAACCTAGTCAGGGAATAGGCAATGTTAGTGTGTAAGAACGGAAGGGTATAGTAGACAGAAGTGATGTCACGAGAAGAAGAGGAGTGTGATATGTAGGCACCATATTTTGACAGTTCACCTTGTAGTGTCTGTAGTGTCATTTCTTCCAATGCAATGGATTTCTTGTAATCACACAAACTGTTGTACACATCCGCCTGTAGTCTTGAAGAATTGTCAAAGAGAAGCGGCGGCACTTTTGGCGAGTGACCATCAGCAAGGTGGGAGATAAAATACTTTAATGGTATTGCTGTGTTGTAGTATCTCATCAGCTGCTTTGACTTTGATAAGTAAAACACTTTCTGTAATTTCTCCTCAATATTTGAACTTGTACCCGGATCTACAGACATTGACGACAAGGCTGACATGTTCTCCACCTGCCCACGGTTGTTCATGTATGTGCGCAGCCTCAGTTCTGCTGAGATGCTGACCAGCACCATCAGGTGATGCGCGTTCTCACTACTGATGACTCCGTTCTGGTGCATCTTCTCTATTGTCTCCCAGATTGCAGTTGGCTGAATGTCGCAAAGTAGTGCCCAACAACACACTGCAAGGCTAGAAAATCGGTAGATTTCTTTTTTTACGTCCAGAAGTTTGCCAGACGGATCCTGACTTCCTAACATTTTCTTGTCGTCATTCAACATGGTCTCCGCTATGAGACGAGAAGCTTTCCTCTCTCCTTCCTGACGTTGCTGCTCACATAGAGACAAATGTTCATCAACTAAGTCCTGTTCTCCGGTAATCAAAGACACATTGCTTAAGATACTCGCGAGATGGTAGCCTTTTTGTAGGTGTAGCGTCAGGTCGTCTGTAAGAACTTTAGCCATGCTACCTGGAGATCGAATAAGTTCAGCTGTTGTACCCCTGCCCAGTGGAGTCTTGCAGGCATGCGGCATGGCGCCATCGAACGCAAACCCGCGCGGTGTGACAGAGTCGTAGAACCAGTTGTCCAGTGGGTCGTCTGAGGAGAAATCGTTTAGAGACTTGATCCCCATGGCTGGGAGAATTGTTTCGCCCAGGTTGATAACTTTGAGATGCAAATATTGAGTAAGATTACGGAAATAGTTGACGTTATCTTCTGTTTCCTCTTCTACTAAAATGGCGAATTCCAGATCAGAGTACGGAGTTACCAATCCTGTGGCTTGTGAACCCAGGCCTATCATGGCGTACTTACAAGGAGGGGGACCCATTACACCCATACATTCATCTACAAGGCCAGCTATGGACGTTCTTCGCTGATTGACTATTGTCTCACACAAGGCTTGGATTGCTTCCGCTCTCTTCTTCTCCTCTTCTCTCAACTTCGGGTCGTCATCATCCAGACTGTAAGGGTCTACCTGCTGTTCGATTCTTTCTATCTCTTTTTCTACGAAGCTTCTATCTTCTTTCAGCATCAATTTGTGTTTCTCCGCGTCCCCGATGTCCACCGTTTGTTCTTGACTCAGCACATGTTTAATAAATGATCGAGTCATCGTCTGAATCGTTTGTTTGATACCCTCCCTATCTTCTTCTCTTGCTCTAACCAGTGCTGCATTACAAAGTGCTGCAGCCTTGGTGAAATCTCCTCCGTCTCTTGACTGAATTCCTCTCTTCAGGTAGACATCGCCCATCTTGTACAGGGGCTCGGCCTCTTTCCAGTGTTGATCTATGTTTGATCCTGTAGCAACGGCAGATTGCAGGTCACAATGTTTGATTCCTGATCATTAGATTATTCACAAAATGCTACTCCCACCATCACACGTCAGTTTGCGAAATGTGTATGGCACGCTAACCCTGTATCCTGGTATCCTATCTACCGTGGATTGGCGATGCTCTCTTCGTGGGCAGATGAAGATTTCTGCCGCCGGGGTAATCTTTTGCATCCGGAGGGAGTTGCACGCGGCAGGAGGTTAATTGGCCATCTTGTGGTTTGGCCCAAACTCCCACCGCGTAAATCTCCTACAGTGCACCAAAGATTACCTGGGTGGAAGCAAGCTCCTTGCCTAAAAGAGCCTGGCCAATCCAAGTTAGACCGGATGCCGGGTTACTCACCCCGTTGCTATCTTGCTATCAGGTATACTCACCTTCGACATGAACGGCCTTGAGTGCAGTTGCAAAGTGTTCCTCAGCTCTATCCAAGTCCCCTGTCCCCAGGGCCCTGCAGCCCTCCTGCAGCCGGTCTTGGTACGTACTGGAAAGTATAAATTTTGTGAGATTTCAACTGATAATTATGACAAATGTCGGGCACAGGTATAGTATCTTGATTATTCAGTAACTCACAAACCTGTCAGTGTCCCACTGTGCTGTTTCACGTAAAGTCGGAAGAGCTGCGATCCTGTCACCATTTTCCTTGGTCCCGGGCTGTCTCTTTTCTTGATGTTTCTGGGGAAATGAAAGTGGGACTTTATTCTTTAAAGGCCATTTTGTTAGCAAGAGAAGGAAACAACTTGAAACAAGTCATTAACTTATGAAAGAACTAGATTTTTGCTTTCTCACCTTCTTTACTTTTTCCTTGACAATCTCCGCATACTTGATGCGGTGCTTCAGTGTTTCTCTGCCATCTGAATCTTCACAGCGGTCCAGCGCCGCTCGGTACAGGCCAGCTGCTTTGGTGAATGCTGCCTCGTCCCTGCCAACCCTTCCCTTCTCCAGGTACAGGTCTCCAAGGCTCTTCAACGACTCTCTTTTCAGACGATTGTCTCTGTCGACGATCGCCTTTACGAATGCATTTGTATAACTTTCAATTAAGGGCATCACACCGGATCCTTTCATCTTGGTATTTTCTACTTCATAAAGTGTCTCAGCAACTTCTAAGGTGACATGATTCGAATTTCCCACCCTCGATGTCGTACGATTCTCATCAACTGTCAACCTCGTACATTTCTCCGCATATCTGATACGATGCTGTAGAACTTGCCTCTCTTCCTTCCTTCTCAGATGCCGTAAGACCTCCCTGTACAGCACGCAGGCACTGTGGAAGTTCTCAACCTTTTGCTCCTTCATCTTTGCCTTGTGCAGGTACAGATCTCCCAGACTTTTTAACGCTTCACACTTCAGGACCCTATTCTCCGTACTGATGGCGTGGATCAGCTGACGTGCGTATCCCTTCTCCACAACATCCAGATCAGAACCGCTGGCGAAGAGCAGGTCCAGTTCCTGAAACTCCTCCGCCACTGCTGACAGTCTGGGGGTTGTCTTCTCCGTGTCGTTTTGGCATGAAGACGCCATCTTGGCTTGTATCAGCGACGTTTGTGTCTTAGTCGTCTATTTATTCAATATTGTACTGTTACAGTGTTCCTTGCTCATTAGTGTCTTCTTGTAAGGTGTTTTTCACGCTTTAAACGCACGTTTGTGGGTCTTGATGTTTGAAGACACAGGCCTAAAGAACAGTTATTAGTCACTATTAGAAAGACCTTGAAAACTAGTCAAGAGGTAGGGTGTGTTTACTGAAGCTAATAGGCAAGAATAACCTTCTCCTTGCTGCCTAGCTCTACGACCAATAGACCATTGGGTGCCAAACGACCACTTCAGTGTGCCAAAGGTTTATTACCTTCAACCAAGATAAGCATAACTGAATAAACATGGCGTTAGTGCAAAATGCACATCCCTCTGTTGTTTTTGTGTATCGAACCTTACAAATAATACCTCCTGTTCTTGGTTCCTGCCGCCAGGTAATCAAGTTAATTTCCGTACGTGATGTCACAGTAAACAGCGCAGGCAGTTTCGAATCTGGCACCACGGCTTGTCAAAAGCGTTCTTTTGAGAAGTTAACATAATGATAACCATTATATAATCAAAATGATTATATGCAATGTTTAGAAAGAATGTTTCTTTACTACCTGTAGTGACAGATAATGCACCGTTACCTGGACTTGTAACAGGCTGGTGGCGGATGATGCAATATAGCTGGTGATTGATGTAACCGCAATAGTACAGATGTTCAAAATGTTATTTTATGAGAGAGACAAATCAGACATCATGATAACTGAAGT
>NW_023365714.1:154597-182292 GCF_000003815.2 Branchiostoma floridae
ACCGTTACCTGGACTCGTAATAATCTGGTGTAAATGATGCAACTATAGCTGGCGTATGATGTAATCACAGTAAGTACAGTGGTTAAATATTAAACCAGGGGCTGGGGCACGATGTAAGCGCGTGATCACCATACAGCAGTTAAACATTGCCTGTAGCTGTCTGCAGCGGATTATTGATTGTCTAACTGGGGTCACCTAACGGTCAAAACAGACTTGGGGGTGACCTTTATTCCAGTGACTTTATTTTGCTTCCGTCTACGATAGCGTGTAAAGAAGAAAGGCACCACTTCATTGTAAAATCGCCCTGATCACCGGGCTGTTGTTAAAATCACACAACGTCACACATGTAATATACATACTGAATGAAGAGACTCTTTTTACACAACCATTGCTTTATTCTCACCAATGGTTGTGTAAAAAGAGTCTCTTCATTCAGTGACGTACCAACCTGATGAAACTATTAACGGGGAATATACATACTGTTAGCTGCCAATGTCGTCTTTTCATTCTCGCCAAGTCATTCATCAACACACAGTACAGTAACGTGTTTAGGAACTTTATCGTTATCCTTTTTAGGGCAGGCTTTGTTCAGAACTTCGTGAGCTTGAGACACGACGTTCCTTTTGCTTACCTGAAGTTGTACAAAGTACGGACATGCCCTTTCACCTGTTCAGTACATTTGTTAAGCACTCACCTGTTCAGTCCTGCCAGGGTGTGTTGTCCACGGTAGCCATACGAGATTCTAACACAAGTTGTTCTACTTCCAGGCTGGAGGGAAAGAGGTCTCCAATTGGAGGTCCCAACTCGTGACTGACACGGTTAAAGAGGAAGTCTCCAGGTGAAACAGGAAATCTCCAGGTGAAACAGGAAATCCCAGGTGTGGCCGCACCTCTGCACTTTTTGCACTTTGCACCTGAGTGGGACGCCACATTTGGCGCGTGCGCCCGGACTTCACGTGAGAGACCAAATAAGACTTTCATGTGAAATTTGTTTTTGGGTGCCTAGGAAAGGTCGATAGGAAATACTGAATATTTGTTGGATCAGCTGTAAAATGACCCTTGTTCATGTAATATTGATTTTTTTGCACCCCCATGAAATAGTGGAATCATCACCAGGTGACTGTTGTGAGCCCACAGGATTAATCCATGGGCTCTGAATGGAAGTCTGTGAAGGAGGTTCGCCCGGACCGTTACATTTTGAAAGAAGGGGTGAGTACTTGTTTAGGGTTTTTGAAATACGCTACTTTGCTTTATTGGTGGTGTCTCATAAAGTATTGGTGAGGCCTACGTCAAATTTCCTACCCGGGGCTCGGTCGGACTGTTAGCGGAAACGAAAATTTTAAGTTTATGTCAATAAACATGCACAAGACATGCTGTCGAATTATGTTTGGTCCATTTTGTGTTTTTGTTGTCTTTTATATCGTACTTTTTGTTCCCCCAAACTACCCGGCCGGGCCCCTCTGTGGAAATGTGACGGAATAGCCTAAGGCAGGCCTCCTGCTATGCGTTTATCTGGTCTTTTTACATTGATAGTTTCCAAGGCTACTACAATACCAGACCAGGCCAAGTTCAGGAAGGAGGTCTTCCAACATCTGACGACCCGGAAATAACTCTCCAGTACCATTCCACTCTGGAATACTTCTAGGACTTGTAGGTGTCCGTGCGAGTGTATGTAGTCTGGTAATTAATGTGGTGGCTCCTCCGGGACTTCCTAGGAGTTTAAGCCCAACCAGAACCAGAACGGCTCTATGAATATATATCTGTTTCGTCATTACATTATGATAATTTGGCAATTCCAAAACGTTGCTGCCCTTCTTTTGGTCAGTAATTCATAGCCCCTGTGGTGATAACATCTATAGAGAGAATATGCAATCTTTTAATTACCTTGCCTGGAGATGCCGTGCTCAAAACAATGGATCTACAGACAGACAGACAGACAGACAGAAATACAGACAGACAGGTTGATGGAAAGCAATGTGAAGCTGTTTAATCATCATAAGATCGCTATTCCTTCATCAAGATGGAAATCCTTAGTCGTATTATGTAGCTTCAAGTTCATGTAGAAGTGTAACTAGACCATACAGCGCAAATGGCACCCTACACATATGTATCTATGGCATTGTCATGGCACATAGTGTGTTGTTTGAACCGTCGTATCTTCATGAAAGATCAAATCGGCTGCAGGCTGCTTTTCATGGAAGTGCCATGAGGGACGGGGTAAGGGTCAAACAACATATATAACAGAGGTAACGTTACATCATTTAAAGTCCTAATAATTCTATACACATATTTTACACGTGTCATAATCATCGGTCGGCTGCAGCGGTTACACATGGAGCAGAATACAGAATAGTAAAAGCTACTGCATGCGATAAGAGTCCGTTCGTTGGGGCTGTTTCTGTTACTGTAAGATTCTCTTAAAGGAAGCCAGAGTTTGGGCTGTGCGCATGTCCAGTGGTAGACTGTTCCAGGTGTTGGGCACACGGTAGGCGATGGCTCTTCTGAAGGTTTCTCGCAGGGTTTTTGAGGACAACCAGCTGATGCCTTGTACTTTACCTGGTTGTTCTTGTGCTTCGATCTCGGCAGTAGACAAACATATGTCGCATGCAGGGAGGGAGTTTGTCGTTAAGGTCTTTGTAGATGAACACGGCATCATAGTATGGTAGTTGTGGCGTTGGCATAGTACACGGCACATACTATGACATAGTGTAACTATGGCGTTGCAATGACAATATTAGGATGGGCTTTTCTTATTACGTTCACATCTGTGCTTCATTTGCGATGCCTGTTCCAAATACATTTGTGCTTTTCTGATATCACCAAGATGCCTCCAGGCGACGGCCAAATTGTGAAGTGAGTCTGCAATGTCAGGATGCGCAGTGTCCTCGCCATGGATACGCCGACTCATCTTTAGTGACTGCTCGCAATAGCTGACTGCCTTTCTGTGATCACCAAGATAGATCCAGAAAATACCCAAATTGTAAAGTGATCTGGCAATCTCAGAATTTGCGGCGTCTTCACCATTGATAGCCAGTTGCATCTGTAGTGACTGTTCACAATAGCTGACGGCCTTTCTATGATCACCTAGTTTACCCCAGGCGCCACCCAAACCGTTTAGCGACAAGGCGATGTCAGAATGTGCAGTGCCCTCACCATGGATATTCCGCCATATCTGCAGAGATTGTTCATAATAGTTGATGGACTTTCTGTGATCAGCAAGGTCCGCCCAGGCAGTACCCAAGTTGTAGAGTAACGTTGCAATCTCCGAATGTTCATTGTTCTCACCATAGATAATTCGCCTCATCTGTAATGACTGTTCAAAATAGGTGATCGCCTTCCTGTGATCACCATAGTTATTCCAGGCGCAACCAAGGCCGTCAAGTAATTCGGCGATGTCAGGATGTGCAGTGTCCTCACCATAGATACTCCGCATCATCTGCAGTGCCTGTTCGAAACAGCTAATAGCCTTTCTGTGATCCCCAAGATGACGCCAGGCGACACACATGTTTCTCATTAATTTGTCAATGTCAGTGTGTGCTGTTTCCTCACCATGAACAAACCGCTTCATCTGAAGTGCCTGTTCATAATAGCTGAGGGCCTTTCTGTAATCATCAAGGTCATGCCAGGCTTCACCCAAACTTAGAAGTGAATCAGCAATGTCAGGATGTGCAGTGTCCTCACCATAGACACTCCGCCTCATCTGTATTGCCTGTTCAAAATAGCTGATAGCCTTTCTGGGATCACCAGAGTTCCTCCAGGCGGCACCCAAATTATTAAGTGTAAGGGCAATGTGAGGATGTGCAGTGTTCTCATCATAGATATTCCGGTACATCTGCAGTGAATGTTCGCCATAGCTGATGGCCTGTTTGTGATCACCCGGGTCCAAGGCTGCGCCCAAGTTACCAAGTGCAAGAGCGATATTATGATGAACAGCATCATCACCATGGATACTCTTCAACATCTTTACCGACTGTCTAAGATAGCAACGAGCCTTTCTTCTATCAAGCTGTAACCAATCCAAACCCAAATTGCTTAGTGGAGGAACGATGTCAGGATGTGCGGTGTTCTCACCATGGATACTCTGCATCATCTGTAATGACTGTTCATGATATCGGACGGCCTTCCTGTGATCACCTAAGCTATTCCAAACGATACCCAAGTTGCTAAGTGACTCAACGATCTCAGGGTGTTCGGTACCCTCACCGTAGATGCTCTGCCTCATCTGTAGTGATTTCTCATGGTAGCTGATGGCCTTCCTGAGATCACCAAGTTCTCCACAGGCGCAACCCAAGCCGTTATATGACGCGGAAATGTCAGAACGTGCGGTGTGCTTTCCGTGGATGCTGTGCTTCATCGTCAGCGATTGTTCAAAGTATTCCATGGCCTTTCTGTGATCACCAAGTCTCATCCAAGCGTTACCCAAACCGTGAAGTGAGTCGGCAATATCAGTATGTGTGGTGTTCTTACCATAGATACTCTGATTCATTTCTAATGACTGTTCATAATAGGTGACGGCTTTACTGTTATCACCAAGATTGTGACAGGTATCCCCCAAATTGTACAGTAAGCGGCTAATGTCGGGATGGTCAGTGTTTTTCCCAATTCTATTTCGCGTTTGTTCAAGCGCTTTTTCTAGGCATGTCTTCGATGTCTTATAATCACACAGTATATCGTATACCTGTCTTTGTAGTTCAGGGGAATTGTCAAATAGAACTGATGGCATTTCCTGCGGCTTATCGATAGCAAACTTTCGCTTTAGTGGCAATGCTGTGTTGTAGTATCTCATCAGCTGTTTTACATTGGAGAAGTAAAATACTTTCCTCAATGTCTCATCAATGCCAGAGTCTGTCGCCATTGATGATAAGGCTGACATGTTCTCCACCTGCCCACGGTTGTTCATGTATGTTCGCAGCCTCAGTTCTGCTGAGATGCTGACCAGCACCATCAGGTGATGCGCGTTCTCACTGCTGATGACTCCGTTCTTGTGCATCTTCTCTATTGTTTCCCAGATTGTGGTCGGCTGTATACCATAAAGAAGCGCCCAACAAGATATTGCAAGACTCGAAAATCTATATATATCGTCTTTGACATTAATCAACCGGGAGGTAATTGTCGGGATTGCCAAAATGTCTACATTTTCAGCTATTGCGATAAGTGCCTGTTGCAGCAACTGAATTACACCAACGCCGTGTTGCAGTAGGTCAGTCCACAACGCGGCATACGCATTGACCAAGTCGCGTTCTCCTGCGATCAAACACACATTCCCCAATATACCAGCCAGATGGTAGCCTTTCTTCAAATGGAATGTTAAGTCATCTTTCAGAAGTTTTGACATCTCTCGTGGTGTATGGATAAGTTCAGCTGCTTTGCCCCTGCCCAGTGGAGTCTTGCAGGCATGCGGCATGGCTCCATCGAACGCAAACCCGCGCGGTGTTACAGAGTCGTAGAACCAGTTGTCTAGAGGGTCTTTTGACTGAAAATTATTCAGCGACTTGATCCCCATGGTCGGGAGAATGGTTTCTCCCAGGTTGATGACTTTGAGATGCAGGTAATGAGTGAGATTGCGGAAATACCTGACATTATCTTCTGTTTCCTCCTCTACCAAAATGGCGAATTCCAGATCAGAGTACGGAGTTACCAGTCCTGTGGCTTGTGAACCAAGTCCTATCATGGCGTACTTACATGGAGGGGGGCCCATTACCTCCATACATTCATCTACAAGGCCGGCTATATACATTCTTCTGCTATCAGCGATATTTTGACACAACGTTTTTATTGCCTTTGCTCTCCTCCTCTCAACGCTTGTCAGCTTTGGATCGTCATAATCAAGGCTGTAAGGGTCTGCCAGCTGTTCAATTATTTTTATCTCTCTTTTTACAAAATCACGATTTTCCTTTAAGGCCAGTTTGTGTTTCTCTACGTCACCAATGTCCTTACTACTCAGCACATACTTTGCAAAAGATTGTGTTATTTCCTGGATGAATTGTTTGATACCCTCTCTATCTTCCCTTGCTCTGACCAGTGCTGCATTACAGAGTGCTGCAGCCTTGGTGAAATCTCCGCCGTCTCTTGACTGGATTCCTCTCTTCAGGTAGACATCGCTCAACTTGCACAAGGGCTCTGCCTCTTTCCAGTGTTGATCTGAGTCTGAATCTGTTGCAAGCAAGAGTTAGAGATCATATATTGCAATATTTTTATCAATTGCAGGGGTGGCAAACAAAAGATTTCATTTTAGTTAACAATAGTCACATATAGCTAATTGTGGTGGCTATATATGAGGTTTTGTCAGTAGATTTGTTTTAACTGGTCTGCTCTAAGACTTACCTTTGACATGAACAGACTTGAGCGCAGCTGCAAAGTTTTTCTCTGCTGTACCCAGGTCTCCTGTCTGCAGAGCCATGCAGCCCTCCTGCAGCTGGTCTTGGTAGGTGCTATAGAGAATGACACATATGTCAATGGATGAATGTAAAATTATGTCTTATTCGTCCTGATTTTCAATATTTTACGCTAAACTTTGGTTGTACAGAACTTTGAGTATTTCTGTCACCTAAAAGAAGATATAATGTACAACAACTTGCAAATATAATTATAGTCTATGAGACATTCTTTTGGAAAGAGGGTGTATCAATGCATCACAGCCCATGCAGTTCTCCTATTGATGACAAATGTTTGTCTGATACAGACTACTGAACACTTACTTCACATTTGAAAGAAGTAATCTACAAACCTGTCAGGCTCCTCCTGTGTTTCCTGGGTTCTTTGCCGTGAAATCTTTACAGCATTCAAGGTCTCGGGTTGTGTTGTCTTTTTCCTCTTCTGTAAGTTTTCAAGTGAAAGTACAAAGTTTTGTCCATTACAGAGTTCAGCTTGTCCATTACAGAGTGCAGTTCTCAAAGTTTTGTCCATTACAGAAACATTCAGTACTTATCAACATTTACCGAAAACGACAGCTGACTTTAACACAACAAATATGACACATGTACATGATTCTTGTTGACAGAAAAGCAGGAACAAAATTCACCAAATACAAAATGTCGCAATTTTTCGAAGATTGGTTTAGATCCATTGGCATTGCTGTTGCTTTTTAAATTTAGAGCAGCAACAAAATGTGATAAAGAATTAGAGGATTGTCATCCCACCTTTTCTGCGTCTTTTCTGACTTTCTCTGCGTACTTGATGCGGTGCTTCAGTGTTTCTCTGCCATCTGAACCTTCACAGCGGTCCAGCGCCGCTCGGTACAGGCCAGCTGCTTTGTTGAACAGTGCTTCGTCTTTGCCAACCCTTCCCTTCTCCAGGTACAGGTCTCCAAGGCTCTTCAAAGACTCTGTTTTGAGCCGATTGTCTCTGTAGACGATCGCGTTTAAAAAGGCATTTGTAAAACCTTCAATTAGGGACATCACATCGGCTCCTTTCTTCTTGGCCTTTCCTTCCACGTCTTGAAGTGTCTCAGCCACAGACGATGTGAGGTTAGCTTTAAAAACCCCTGTCCCCGATTTTGCACGATCTTGATCATATACAAGCTTCGTGCATTTCTCGGCGTATTTGATACGATGTTGTAGAACTTCTCTCTCTTCCTCACATCCAAGGTGTTGTAGGACTTCCTCGTACAGCACACAGGCCTTGTGGAAGTTCATCGCCTTTTGTTTCTTCATCTTTGCCTTATGCAGGTACAGATCTGCAAGACGTTTTAACGCTTCACACTTCAGGACCTTATTCTCCGTACTGATGGCGTGGATCAGCTTGTGTGCGTACCCTTTCTGTACAACATCCAGATCAGAACCATTTTTAAATTTTTTGTCCAGTTCGCCCAATTCTTTGGCCACTATGATTATCTTGGTCTTTACCTTCTCCATTACTATTTGTTTTTATCTTACAAATAATAGAAATCTCTTGTTGCCTCGGTGTACGAAGGTCTTGTTTCCAGTGTAGTTTTATGTTTGTTTTCTTGTGCGTTCGTACTTATTTTGATACATTAGAGTGATAGGAAACGGATGAGGGACTCTGTTTTGATCTGTGTATCCCAAAAGATGTACAAGAACCTTTTCTCAGTACCTCTCAAGTTTAGTGCGAGTTGACGACACCGATCCTACACTTGCCAGGTAGTTTGTTCACCTTGAAAAGAAACAATCAAACTTGATACATGCTGTAGAGGTAGTATGTTCAGTATTCATTAAGGCTTACAGCAATACGACACGGGGTTATTCTAGACTACAGTGAAAAGAATGGGCTATTCCAAACTAGTTTATCAACAGACTAGTGCCACTCGCTATATAAACAGAGGGAGAAACATTACACCGTTATTGTTTTGGTACCTCAAGTGCAGAAATGCCACATATGGGTGTCTTCATCCCTCTCAACGCACAGTTTGTAATCTTCGCCCATTCAATACTGATTTCATACACAAAGTGTGTGTGTGTAACTGTAACCCTTGTTGTGCCCAGTGGCACATGGGTCAGCAAGTTTCTTTGCTGCTTCTGTGTGCTGAAGGCCAGCGCCAAAGACTATACACAGCGGACCAGTGACAAACGCAAACACAGAAGAGTATAAATCTCCATTACAAGTATACAAGAACATATCGGTTCCCTCCGTTGAATGCAGGGACTGTAACACGATACGTTCTCTTTGCAATGTTTAAAATACCGGAGAAGCACCAGACAAAGGAGCATGCGTGCCTGTACTGTAACCCTGTACAAGTCAAGCGTAAAGACACACAGTCACAATCAACACTTTTCAGGACGGTGGCTTACGTTTGTCCACAAATGGACGAAAAGCCTTAAGAAAAGTCGTGACTTATGCGTACATACGCTGTTGTAGGGAAGCCAAAAACAGTTTCCCCATAAAACATAGTCTCCAGCTCTTCTCTTGTCCTTTAACCAAGCAACGTTAATCGAGACTGATGGCCATTGATGCCATTCACCAGTTTAGGATAAGATGCCCACAACTTACGAACCCCCTAGTACCTAGTGCCTCCAGAGGGACTACCGGAAATTTCCTTCCAAATTTAGCATTCAGCACACAGTAGCACCTTGTCTTGTAATACTACTGTTCAGTCTGTAACATAGCGACAAGGTTTGTTTGCACGATGGTAACGGTGTTACGTTTCAGTTACACATATATATAGTCAGGCCAACATTATAAAGACCCCCCCCCCCTCACACACACACACACACAAACACACACAACACAACGCATATACATGTACTGTTTCCACAGGGACACCTGTACTGTCTTGGGGAAGTTTCCCTCCAAATGCAGCCTTTAGCCCATAGTAGCACCCTGTTGTGTAATATATCGTCTAGCCTTTTACAAATCGATAAGGTTTGCCAAAAGGCAGTCACTCAAGCAACTGGATATGATTTGGGAAATGGTCAGATGGTTCATGTAAGTCAGACGCTTTATTGTCACTGACGAAATGTTGTAGACCTTTTCAAAAATCCGATCCAGTTGCCTGGGCGACTTTTTACCTGGCTGTTTACCTTAATAGACGTGTTGACAGGGTCTGCTCGCACGATGGTGCTAGGTTTTAGGTACCACCTGTTCAGTCTTGTCAGATCTGCGTTGTTCTCGGTGTCGTCAGAATGAAGAACAGCTTCCTTCTTTGTCGAAAATACTGTCAAAAACGTCTGATCTTTCTTCTTCAGACGGACATGAAGCTAACTCACAGGCCGGAGGTGAAACTAGTCGTCACACCTGGCGACCGGCAGCAGGGAAACAGGAAGTCCCCAGGTGTGGTCACACCTTTTGTTCCGAGTAGAGGCGTCTGGGAAGGGGGTTCGCCCGGACTGTTACATTTTGAAAGAAGGGGTGAGTACGTTTTTAGGGTTTTTGAAATACGCTACTTTACTTTATTGGTGCACAAGGAATGCTGTTGAATCATTTTGAGTACGTTTTCTACATGGGAAGAACATTAGTTCTCTACTATTTGAGTCTGAACTAGCAATTCTTATGGAAATGAAGTTATACTCGGTTATAGACAGATATAATCAGTTATACACGGTTATACTCTTGAACAATTGTACTAACTTGTAGGCAGTTTTGGGTAGTTATAGGCAGTTATACTCAGTTACAGGCAGTTATACTCAGTTACAGGCAGTTATACTCAGTTACAGGCAGTTATACTCAATTACAGGCAGTTATACTCAGTTATAGGCAGTTATACTCAGTTATAGGCAGTTATACTCAATTACAGGCAGTTATACTCAGTTATAGGCAGTTATACGCAATAATTTGTACTAAGTTATGGAAAGTTCTGGGCATTTATACTCAGTTAGGAGCTGCTACAGGTAGTTAAACGCAACCGCATTATTACGTAGTTATATAATCAGTTATGTGAGTACGTATTGACGCGTTGACACTGTAATATTTTGCTGTAAAGCAGTCCCGCAAAAAATCTAAATCTTCGTTCCACAGATCTAGATTAATCACAAAAATGGATTTATTCACAAGGGAGGCTTTATTCAAACGTCTCAAGCAAACATAACAAGTAAACAGTGATTATAAACAGTATACAAATGTGTAGGAGGGCAAAGGTGTAGATAACTCTGTTTTGCCCTCTCTTTCACACGATCAATTCTAATGAAAATAAACAAGTACAAGCTTAAGAGCGCAGAGAGATACAAAACAAATGCAATTTGAAACAAACAATTAAAACCTGTAGCTACCACACAGCATTTGTACAGTACATGAAACAATACAAACTCATCAGTACTTCTGATAACATAACTGACTCTAACGTTATATCAAACAGGACAATTTTCTAATTAAATACAATTTTCCGTCAATGCAAAAAGTATATTTTTTGGTGAAAAAAAAACCCTTAACCACGCAGTGCAGTAACAGAAAACAAACCAAACATATGATTACATCCTGTGGCCCAAGTATATTTGTCAATGTCTCATATTAAACATCACAGTTATCATAACTCATAGACCAACACTTCAAATAAGTTGGGACTAACCCCAAATTTTCAGTCGGGCTCCGTCAGCCTTGTTCATGGAATGGGCCATAAGCTGTGCAGTTTGGTGTCTTGACTTCGTTTTTATGAGCGCGATCCCTCGATCTCGGAAGTTAAGCAACGCGCGGTCCGGATAGTGCTTGGATGGGGGACCAACCGAGGACGTCCGGATTGCTGTAGCCTCACGAAGTTTTCCACGAAATCGTCTTCCGGGAGGGACGTAAAACGGGGGTCCCGTGCTCGAGGAGGTGCTCGACCCGTGCTCGACCACGTTAAACAGCCTCATTACTCATACTTTGGGTACCTACTGGCTGGCAAAATACACCAGATGATTATTATTATGGTCACGCGTGTAGATGACTGGAATGTTTCTTCAGAGTTTCATGATAGTTTGGCTAGATTCCATCATTAACATTGGAAGCTGTGGATGTGTTCCACTGTGGTTATCTGCCTAAGGAGTTGCCCCATGTATTGGGGGAAGGGGAGGTCGCGCCATCCTGTGTCCCGGGTCGAAAATGTACGGCACTGGGTCGTGGGCTGGGTTGGATCCGCGCTCTACGTCATCAGACTCTGTTGCTCCTGTTCCCTTGACGTCATCTCGTACCTGACCACGGTCCTTGGTTTTGGCGTGTGTGTCCGGGGCCGGGATGGGGGCAGGACTGGTTTTGTTACTCCTCTTTTTAAACCAGATCACAAACAAAACAGCCAAGATGAGAAAGACCCCGACTAACACACCAAGGAGGCTGCTGAGGAAAGATGGCAGGTAGAACCAATCAGCTGAACCACCGGGTGAGGTACCACCAGCAGAACCATCGGGCGAGGTGCCATCAGCAGAACCAGATGAGGGGGAGGTACCATCAGTAGAACCTGGTGAGGGGGAGGTACCATCAGCAGAACCTGGTGAGAGGGAGGTACCACTGACTAGACCTGGTGAGAGGGAGATACCACTGACAGGACCTGGTGAGGGGATACCATCAGCATAACCTGGCGAGGGGGAGGTACCATCAGTAGAACCTGGTGAGAGGGAGGTACCACTGACAGGACCTGGTGAGGGGGAGGTACCATCAACAGAGCCTGGCAAAGGGGAGGTACCATCAGCAGAACCTGGTGAGGGGGAGGTACCACTGTTAGGACTTTGTGATGGGGAGGAACCACTGACAGGACGTGGTGAGGGGGAGGTACCTTCAGTAGAACCTGGTGAGGGGGAGGTACCATCAGCAGAACCTGGCGGGAGGGAGGTACCATCAGCAGAACCTGACGAGAGGAAGGCACCATCAGTAGAACCCGTTGAGGGCGAGGGGGAGGTACCATCAGCAGAACCTAGCGAGGGGGAGGTACCATCAGTAGAACTTGGCGAGGGGGAGGTACCATCAGTAGAACCTGGCGAGGGGGAGGTACCATCAGTAGAAGCTGGTGAGGGGGAAGTACCATCAGTAGAACCTGGTGAGGGCGAGGTACCACTGACAGAACCTGGTGAGGGGGAGGTACCACTGACAAAACTAGGTGAGAGTGAGGTACCACTGACAGGACCTGGTGAGGGGGAGGTACCACCAACAGAACCTGGTGAGGGGGAGGTACCACTGACAGGGCCTGCTGAGGGAGAGGTACCACGGACAGGGCCTGCTGAGGGGGAGGTACCATCAGCAGAATCTAGTGAGGGGGAGGTACCATCAACAGAACCTGTTGAGGGTGATGTACCACCAACAGAACCTGGTGAGGAGGAGGTATCACTGACAGGGCCTGCTGAGGGGGAGGTACCACTGACAGGACCTGGTGAGGAGGAGGTGCCATCAACATAACCTGGTGAGGGGGAGGTACCACTGTCAGGGTCTGGTGAGGGGGAGATACCACTGTCAGGACCTGGTGAGGGGGAGGTACCACTGACAGGACCTGGCGAGGGAGAGGTACCATCAGTAGAACCCGGAGAGACCGAGGTACCTGTCTCTTCACAGTTCAGGTCGTCAGGATGTACAGAATCTAACAATCTTCCTGCAAGGTTAGCAGGTCCGGCACAGATGATCTGTTCTTCAAATTCTGAAACACCTGTCATCCTCTGCTTAAAGGGCAGCATCCTGCAGTCACACTGCCAGGGGTTGTTTGTGATGTCAACATTTGAGATATTTGCCAGTATGTCATACGCCATGGGTGGGAGTGTCTCCATGCTGTTGTCGTCCATGCTAAGATCTGACAGCGCTGAAGTATTTAGATTATACAAGGCCTCTATGGGGAAAGCGTTGATGTTGTTCCGAGATAGATCCAATGTGCTGAGTACTGGCAAATTTACAAATGCCTCAGCCTCTATAGTGCTGATGGTGTTGGAATGTAGGGTTAATCTGTCTAGTTGGTGCAGATTCACAAACGTGCCAGCTGCGATTGTTGTTATGTAGTTGGAATGGAGGGTAAGACTACGGAGCTGTGGGGTGACGTGGAAAGTTTCTGGTTCGATGCTGCTGATGTCATTATAGGACAGATAAAGGGTCTGCAGATTATCAAGTCCCACAAACATGTCAGCTGTGAGGTTGGTTAACTGGTTAAATACCAGATGCAGATTTCGCAGTCTGGGCAGGTTTACAAAGGTTTCCGCCTCGATAGTGTGGATGCTGTTGTGATACAGGTAAAGGTTCTGAAGGTCACTTAATCCCACAAACATGTCCGCTCGGAGGCTGGTTAACTGGTTACTGTAAAGTTCCAGAAAATATAATCTGCCCAAGTCGTAGAACGCCCCGCTGTTGATTACGGAGATCTGGTTGGAATCAAGATGCAATTTTGTCAGGCTGCTGTACCTGGAGAAGTCGGACTGGTTTAAGGTTGTGATGACGTTGCTAAACAGGTACAGGTGAGTGATGTTTGTAGGCAGGTCCTGAGGAACACTGCTGAGGCCTCTGCTGGTACAGTCACAGCGTGATGAACAGCTGCTGCTGCAGGCTGAAGTTTGCCCCGTTTCCCCAAAGATGATCAGCAGAGGAAGCAGCAGCATCTTCATCTTGTTGGGCGTTTTGTCTGCAAAAGAGACAGAGAAATTTGACATAAATAGATATCTAATTTTGTATTTGACACGAATTTCGCAGCAACCCAGCTCTACTCCATGAAGCCATAATTATACCATCTTTCATGTGTGGCACTTGGAGTTTACAGCTTACTTTCATAACTGCAGGTTTCATTAGTTAATGGAAATGCCGAATGATATTGTGCAAAGGAGCATCTCTCACAGTTATCATGTACATTGTTTCCAAATACAATATCGTCTCTCGTTACTTCTGTGTTTTTCTATTTACGCAGTTAATAGTGTATCCACACAACTACTTGGTTATTATACTGATAGTACCTGTAGCCTGCAAATTGCTGCAAAATGCCTTTCATCCAGTAACACAATGATTCTCACCTGGCATCAGGAAGTGTGACGATGATGTGGTGGCTGTTTTTTATGCTGTGTTTCTGCTAAGATTTCACATTGACTCATTGATCTGTCAATATGGAAAAGGCAGCTAGTCTCGCATATCAAACATAGCTCCTAAGATATGTAGTCTTTGTGAGATTATACCACAGATGAGGCTAAGACGGTTACCTGACACCATCATGTCTATACACGTGTTTTTGTAACAACGTGTCTTTGTGTACTTAGTTTTGCCTTGACACTCGTTACCTTACATCACCACCACCGTGTCTATTCAGAGCAACTTGAGCTGAAAAAGTCCATCAAACCTGTGTCTGCCGGTCCTGAACCACACTTGTAGTTGCGAGAGAAGTATTTATGTGCGAACGCGTCTTTATAAACACAGTGTCGCATTGACACTTCACCATGTCAATTCAGACAGAAAAACTTGAGCTGCAGAAATAACAGTCTGACCCTTGAAAGTACGCCGCACGTATTTTTGTGCTGACATGTCTTTGTGTACCCATCTTGTTGTCTGGGTTTAATAATAATACCGCGTCAACTCAGACATAGCAACACAAATAGATGTGAGTTGTCGAAATAAGAATCACACCCTAACTTATTGAAACGGGCGGAATGAATACTGCTCATTAGAAACAAATTACCCAAATTGCACCTCTCTTTCTAGTATTGGAAATGAATTGCACAGAGTAGCAATTTGACATAGGCGACAGTATTTTTCTTTTCACTCTCTCTGAGCGACGCAGCCTTAATCCATCCAGCTTGTGTCTACCGGTCCTGAATCAAACTATGTAGGTGCGCGGGACGTATTTTTGTACGAATGCGTCTTTGTAAACGCAGTGATGCTTTGACCAAGGACGTTGTACAAAGACCTTCCATTGACACTCCACCACCATGACCCACAATGTCTATTTAGACATGAGCTGCAGAAATAACAATCTGATCCTTAAAAGTACGCAGCACGTATTTTTGCACGTCTTTGTGTAGCCATCTTGTCTGCGTTTAATAATAATACCGCGTCAACTCAGACATAGCAACACTAATAGACTCGAGTTGAAGAAATAACAATGTCGTCCCTGACTTCTGGAAATGGAAATTTACCTAAATTACGCCTTTCTGTCTAATCTTGAATATGAATTGCAAATAACAGCTTTTTCATTTCACCTAAGCACCGATATCCTTTCATTCTCTTAAGCCTTAAGCAGTAGGTGCCTTAAAGTTTTTTAATTTTTGATTAAGATATTCATACTCAAAACAATCAAAAAGAAAAAAAAAACCTTATCATCAACGTTGCAGACTGTCCAGAAATTTTGACACCCAGTATTGCAGATCAGCCATATTTCTATTGTATCTTTTAATACCAAGTCCATATACATTGCTGGCAGTGGAAATGCCTTTCTACTGAGAACGTTGTAATTAGGAAGGCAGGCTGTCTTAGAAAACCTGTGATACTTATATTTTGGACGATGTTAGTCATACCCTATCCCATGTCTGCTAACGATTCCTACCCAAGACCTTCAGAGTCTAATCTCCCATAAACCTCCTTGATTCTAAGAAACAACCCTACCCCCTAGACCAGTTTGCCACCCGGACGTTAATATAACCATGTCATTTGCTTGGAGATACCAACACCCATCCCTTTCCAGCAGAGTAAAACAGACTTAAACTTAAGTGTTGCTTTCGACGAAATATGAAAATAGAAAGAAACTCACCAATAAGTCGTTTTCTACAAGAGATAAATGAGTCCCAATAGAGCTATCTTGTTCCACCTGTTCTAAGATTGTAAGACTTGTCAAAGCCCGGTCTCATGTGCCGTGTGTAAGACGCTCCTGGATTAATCCTTGAAACCACACAGCGGGTATTTTTGTACGAACGCGTCTTTTTATACTCAGTGTTGACTTTTACGTAGCCGGCTACCTAAATTAAGGCTGAAAGCACAAGGTCTATTCAGATCAACTTGAGCTGACGAAGAAATAACTTAAGCTGTGTCTGTTGGTCCTGAACCAAACCTGGTAACATATTACCTGTTTTTGTTCGAGTGTATCTTAATGTATACATGTTTGTTCTCTTGGTTACATAATAGAAATATGTTCATTCAAATGCAGCAACTGAAGAAGTAACAATTGAGCTTTTAAACTCCGACTGCCTACTTGTCTTCGTTATACACACATGTAGTACTTACCAGAAAAACAAGGCTTTCAATCATGGAATAACACACTGTAAATCGAAGCCTCTGTATTGAGACAAGGTGCCGGTTTTCTCTCATTCTTTCAAGCCGAGGCAAAATAGTAGTTGCCTTTTTGATTAGTGATTACACGTATAAAAACTCACGGATCAATCGTTTTTGTCCAGAGAGAATCTATGAAAAGATATGATTGAAGTCACGGCTGTTTGTGAGACTTGATACTGAGGCATTGTTTTGAATCATCAAAATGCCAAAAGCTTGTCCTGTATTATTATTGACATGTAAAGGTTAATTGCTATAAACGCAGCTATCTAATGTATCATGTCGTGTAACGTCCAGCCACTTTAGTCTCGTGCTTATGAAGTTGGTTTTCGGTGGTGATGGTACGTGTTGACTGATCATCCTATATTGCCGTGTTGTTGGCACTACTGCAGCTACTCCAGCGCCTTCCGGCGTTCCTCTAACATTTCCTGAATGTTGATGTCTGGGCCTAATATACAGAGTCATATAGAACTGCCGAGAGTGAAGAATACCTCCAGAGTGAAGTTCGGTGTGGCCTCACCTTTGATGACGTAATCCTCACTGAGCACTGTTTGTGGTTGCCATAGAAACGTGTTCTTGTACTGGCGCCCCCTGGCGTATAATCTCGAAAGTGGCGTAAGGATGGCAGGTAAAACTGGGAGCAGCAGTTCTTGGGAAACACACTGCAAGCTACTCTGCTCATGGAAGTGTAGTTATGATGTAACTTTTACACCTATTTGTGTGTGATATTTATGTGGGATACCTATGTGTTAGGAACGTCTGGCATAATGTATATACGTTGTCTGTTACCTTGTAGGAAGGCTGTCGCCAAAACGAACGGTACGACAAATAGAGATACATGCTGCAGTATGGCTGTTTTACAGTGTAGAATAACAATATAGTAAACACATCACTGCTTTATCATATATGCTGATTTAATTGGAAGTTTACAGCATACATAGCAACAATACAAGTTCAAGTTCTTTCAGTGCTATTTTTGCACGCTTAAGCATGGTATAACTAAGTCGAATAGCAAATATCACAGCAAGCAAAACTGTGAGTGGGAGGACAAGGGACCCTCTTTCTGTCCAGCTGTTTTAATTGCATCTTGGCTTCTTGGTTTAATTGCATTGTGGGGATCTAATGAGTGTCGGGATCAGCTCCGTGCTGATTGGTGGCCACTGTGTTTACTTAATTGATTAATCAATTAAGTAATTATTCATTCCGTGGGTTATTCTTTTTTTTGCACCAGACGCTTCCTGATTTACATTTCAAAGGGAGATGCATTTTGGCCTTAGTTTTCTCGCTACGGAAATTTCCATTGTCCAGTTTCTGCTGGATTCTGTTGGTGTGTCTACCCTTTATGTTCGGAATCTCTCTTCATTTCAGAGATGTTCTGGATAATAGTTAAGCTCTGTTTTCCTTCTGTGTTTAGTCTTCAGATGATTAGCTAAGTTTATCGGAACTGTGTGCATAAGTGCTGTTTTTGTGTTATTATTTTTAGCCTTCTATGATTAGATAGAAAATTTCCTTGTCTGGATTCTACTGGTTTTTCGTGGCGTATATGCCCAAATATTTTTTCTGAAACTCTCTCAGATTTGCATAGAGGTTTCTTAGCTTTCTGCTGATTTGGCTGTTCTCTATCTGCAGGGCAGCCTAAGCTTATTCCAATTTGTGTTTGGACGCCGTTTGTTTGTGGTGTATTTGTTATTCCATGCTGGTATCTACTGCACTGGGTGATTCCTGTAGAATATTTATATTTTAAGTTCGATCAGACTTCTGTGGTGCTGTCTGTGTGAATTTATTTCTGAGCAGCTCTGTCTTGGGCTGTTTACCATAATTTATATTTTGCTGATTCTCTGCGCCACAGCAAAGACCTGAAGTTGGGTTCCAATTAGTTAGTGCTTTTATTTCAAGCTTTCTGAAATTATGTTATCTCTGTCTTCTTATCTTTATAGCTTGGCTACAATATGGCGCGATCGACCCTATCTGTGTGCTCTCTCATTCTATATATTCATGGGATCCAGCTTCAGTTTTTCCTACAAGAGACTTCTCACTTTTGGTTTGCATTGGCTCAATGTTTCATATTTGGCGTCGGGGACTCAATCAATCAGGATGTTGTTCCTCCTAGGCTGATTTTCTAGGTAGTCTGCCTTGTCTTGGTTTGCCTGTAGGTCCGCCTTAGTTTGAGGTATTTTGGTTTCGATAACCTTGACGTGTTGTTCATGGTCACGTAGTGTAGCTTTGGTGTCAGATTCCCTCTGTGTGAAGGACAGGCTGTCTTTAATCTCTCGTACTTCACGACGCTCTTTGACCGTTCAGCTTTATCTTTTTTTGCTGAGGAATGGTTAATGTAGTAAATGTTTATCTAATTCAATATCTACAAGAAGAAATTCATTGATGACGTAATGTTTACCTGTTATATTTTACAACGTCAAAAAATTAACATATTTGACGACTTTGCCAAAAAATTCACAAATGCAATTTTATTTTCTGTAGCCATAAAAGTGACTTTTGTCATGGAACGAACATCTAAACATTCTGACACACAGTGAAATATTGTCTGTTTTACATCAGATGGCAATTATAACGTTACACATCATTTAACATAGCGAGCGACACAAGTACGTAATATATATACAAATCTAAAAATGTACAATTCCATTTTCTCTCAAAGAAACCAGAGCTTGTTGTGGAGCTGTAATCATAGATATAGACAATGTGGATTACATGAATCTATAAGTATTACGCAAACATCACAACTGTACAAAAACAATTTCACTTTTCTCTCAAAAGATATGGCATGCGTAGCCTGTAGTCATAGTTACGGCCTCTATGGTGTGATCATGACGAAAACAGATTCAACTTCTGAGTCTATGATCATCATGGACGATTCTATTCTTTTCTATTCTATTCCATTTAAAGAGGAGTGCTCCCATTTCGATGGTTATGAATGTGTTCTCTAGTGTTTCATGATAGTTCGATGTATCCTCACCATGCATCTGTAGCTGCTGACACGTAATGTTCCTATTGCCTTGCTCACTGAATGGGGGGAAGAGTCGGTCGCACCAGCTTATATCCACGGTCAAGGTCGAAAGGATCAGGGTCATCGGCTGTGATTGGACTGGAGCTTCCTGACCTACCGGCTACGTCATCAGACGCATGCGCACTGGTTGTCGCGGTAGCAGCTGAGTCCTTGCTGCTGTAAGTAACACTTAGTTCAGCAGGGGCAGGACTTGTTTTCTTCCTGTGTCGACACAAGAATGCCAGGAAACCGGCAGAGGTGAGGAGAGTTCCGATCGCTGCTCCTGCAAACCCACTGATAAGGACCGACTGGGAGCAGGAACAGGGAGTAGTGTGAGCGTCATCAGGCGTAGTTGTGTAGATACTTGTTGATAAGTGAAAGTTTGTATCAGAAGACGAGA
The DNA here is from genome assembly GCF_000003815.2 of Branchiostoma floridae. NCBI lineage: Eukaryota > Metazoa > Chordata > Leptocardii > Amphioxiformes > Branchiostomatidae > Branchiostoma > Branchiostoma floridae. The sequence goes on from NW_023365714.1 coordinate 174,576, forward strand.
TGCTTGGTGTGGAGTAGATTTCTGTTGTCGTTTCTTCACAGATCAGATCGTCAGGATTTACGTCGTGTAGTAAGCTTTTTCCTGTAAGGTTAGCAGGTCCGGCACAGGTGATCTGGCTCTCGAATGCATAACGCCCAGTCATTCTTTGCTTAAAGGGACACATCCTGTAGTCGCATTGCCAGGGGTTGTTAGTGATGTCAACTGTTGAGATGGAGGCCACCATGTCATATACCATGGATGGTAGGGTCTCCATACTGTTGTGCTGAAGGTAAAGACCCGAGAGGCGAGGCGGATTTGAAAAAGCGCCAGCTACGATGGTGCTGATGTTGTTGTACTGAAGGTAAAATCCCGTGAGGCGAGGCATATTTACAAAAGCTTCAGTTTCAATGGTGCGGATGTTGTTGTTATGAAGGTAAAAATAGCGGAGCTGTGGCAGATTTACAAAAGCGCCAGCTACGATGGTGCTGATGTTGTTGTACTCAAGGTAAAGAGCCGAGAGGCGAGACAGATTTAAAAAAGCGCCAGCTGCGATGCTACGGATTGTGTTGTACTGAAGGTTAATACTGTCGACTAGACGCATATTTACAAAAGCGCCCGCTGCGATGGTACGGATATCATTCTTTGGAAGTCTAAGAAAGTGGAGCCACGGTGTAGTGTCGAAGGTTCCCGCCTCGATACTGTGGATGTTGTTGTTCTCCAGGTCAAGGTACTCCAGGTTACCAAGCCCCACAAACATGTCAGCTCGAATGCTGGTTAACTGGTTATAGTTAAGGTACAGATAAGATAACACGGATAAGTTGTAGAACGCTCCGCTATTGATAACGGAGATCTGGTTGGATTGAAGCTCTAGTCTTGTCAGTCTGCTGTACCTTGAGAAGTCAGCCTGACTTAAGGTTGTGATGACGTTTTGCCACAGAAGAAGCCTCCTGATGTTTGTCCGCAGGTTCTGAGGAACACTGCTGAGGCCTCTGTTCATGCAGTAACAGCTTGACGAACAGCTGCTGCTGCAGGAGTGTGAGGTCTGTCCAGTTCCCTCCAGGACGATCAGTAGAAGAACCAACATTCTCTTCATCTTGTTGGTCATGTTGTTGTCACAATAGAACGTAGGATGCAACACTACAGAAAACAGATATTATATGTTGTTTACAGACACTTTCCCTTTGATTTGTTTCATCCAAAGATCAAAGTCATCAAATAAATCATTTTACTTATTTAATTGGAATCAGAATTATGTGCCTTTGTCTATACTTAAGCAGAGACTTGACAGGTCCCTTTAGATAAGCAACAGTTAATATTATGTAAGGTAGACGATAGCCATGGCCTCATGTCTAGTCGTTTCTGGGGCAAAGGTAGCTGGGTTCGCTCTTCAAACACATTTGGTTAGTAAGCTTCCAACGCTGCCTAGAATATAAAACATCTGTGCTGGTGGATTTCGTTCAAGTGCTTCATTTGTTCTGATTGGGTAGATAAATCACGTGTTACCGGTCAACGACACCTGGTCACGCGCCAGTCAGGCGGCAAATATCACCCGTCATGCTCTCCCAACCTTTGAACACCGTCTGGTGGCAACAACACCTTGGAAACTATATGATTTTGTTCGGTCCACAAAAATATGAATGGGGCAGTACACGGGCTAAAATGTACCTTTGTTGTGCCTGTAGCTTACATTGTCTAACTAACGCAGTACTTGTTATCAGAACTACAGTCTGTACTAGAAGAACACTATTTCCCAATAACCTTCGCACTTACATTAACATTAATGCTCTTTGTGGGTAGCAAGTCCATTGCCCTCACATTGCCAACAGTATTATGTTGTGATTATGAAATTCCTGTTTCATACATTAAACGTTACGTTGTCAGCCATGCACACCTGTTAAGTACACACCTGTTCAGTACACACCTATTGAGTCTTGTCAGGTCTTTAGTGTCCTTGGTACTGCTTAGAGTGAAGAATAGCTGCAGAGTGAAGTTCGGTGTGCCCGCAGCTTTGATGACGTATGTCTTATTGAGCCCTGTTTGCTGTTGCCATGAAAACGTTGCTCATGCACTGGCGCCCCCTGGCGTCTTATTTCAGAAGTAGCAAAACTTTGCTTTACGGCTGTGAGTCATGGACAATGAATACTTTTCAGACCAGGAAACTGGATGGTTCCTTCACCAGGATGCTACGTGTTGTATAGAACAAACCTTGGTGGAAACACACAACAAACAAAGACAGTATGGGGCTCTTCCACCCATCTCTGCTGAAGTCAGGCAACGCCAGTTAAGCCTTACTGGGCATGTTACTAGACATGGCGAACCAGCCCAGAAGCAAAAAAGGAGAAGAGGTCGTCCGTACCTTACACTAATGAACTTTATTGAATCAGAGACTGGACTAAGTGACAGGGACCTAACTATATTGATGAATAATAGATCTCACTGGAAGCGGAACTTTGTTAATGCTACAACTCGTTAATGAGTATGACTATGTATGTATGTGTACAGGAGTAAAATTTAAATTTAACTCTCTAAACTCTTACGAAAACATCACAACTGTACAAACATATTAAATCTTTCCTCAAAGGATGCCACATGCGCAACCTGTAACCATCCGTCGTCATGACTTAAGTCTCCGTGGTGATCATGGATTATTCTATTCTATTCCATTCCATTTCATTCCATTTCATTCCATTTCATTCCATTTCATTCCATTCCATTCTATTCTATTCCATTCTATTCCATTCTATTCTTGTCCATTCCATTCCAAGACTTGGTGCTCCTATTTCAATGGTCAGTTTTGCTGATGAATAAAGAGTCTCCTCAGTGCGTCATGGCGATTTGAAGCATCAGAACTATCAGCAGCTGCGCCCTCTATCGGGGGAAGGTGAGGTCTCACCAGCCTATGGCCCAGGTCTGCGTCGTACGGATCCGGCCTGTGGGCTGTGATTGGCTGTGATCCGCCAGCTACGTCATCAGGTGCACAAGTTGTCACAGTAGCTGCGGAATCTGCGCTGTTATAAACAACGGTCAAGTCAGGTGCAGGTGTAGGGCTGTTTTTCATCCTGTGATGCCACCAGACTACAAGGAACACGGCAGAGGTGAGCAGAGTTCCGATGGCCGCGCCTGTGAACCCACTGAGAAGGACTGGCTGGGAGCAGGAGCAGGCAGGAGGGACTGTATCGCCGTCTGCCACTCCAGGTGTAGAGTGGACGTCTTCAGGCGTAGTTGTGTGGGCAGTCGTTTGGACACTTGGCTGGATAGATGTTATGGAAGTTGTTGGAGATGTTGAAACTGTTGATGTTGCAGTTTCCAGCAGAGTAATAGGTGAGGTGCTCAAAGAAGAGAAATCTTCTCCCGTTGTTGTAGACAAGGGAAAGTTTGTACTATGATCTACAGAAGACGAGGCGCTTGGTGTGGAGTAGAGTGCTGTTATGTCTTCACAGATAAGATCATTAGGATTTACGTCCAGTAGTAAGCTTTTCCCTGCAAGGTTAGCAGGTCCGGCACAGATGATCTGGTTCTCAAATGGGTAAGACCCGGTCATTCTTAGCTTAAAGGGGCACATCCTGTAGTCACACTGCCAGGGGTTGTTGGAGATGTCAACAGTTGGGATGGAGGCCAGTATGTCATATGCCATGACTGATAGTGTCTCCATGCTGTTGTACTGTAAGTCAAGAGTGTTGAGATGGGGCAGATCTACAAAAGCGCCTGTTGCAAAGGTGGTGATGTTGTTGTTATCAAGGTAAAGATTCCTGAGCTGCTGGGTAGGGAAGGTGCCTGCCTCGATACTGTGGATGTTGTTGTTATACAGATAAAGAGTCTCAAGGTTATCAAGTCCCAAAAACATTCCAGCTGTGAGGCTTGTTAACTGGTTATTGTACAGATCCAGAGTAGACAGTTGAGATAGGCTCACAAATGTGCCAGCTGCGATGGCGCTAATGTGGCTATTGTAAAGTCTAAGATAGCGGAGCTGCGGCGTTGAGTTGAATGTCCCTTCCTCGATACTGTGGATGTTGTTGTGCTGCAGGCTAAGGCGCTGCAGGTTATCAAGTCCCGCAAACATGTCAGCTCGTAGGGTGGTTAACTGGTTACTGCTAACGTCCAGTTGTGTTAAGCTGGTTGAGTTCTGGAACACTCTGCTGTTAATTACGGAGATCTGGTTGGAAGTAAGATATAATATTGTCAGGCTACTGTACCTGCAGAAATCGGTCTGGTGTAAGGTTGTAATGACGTTATACTGCAAGCCGAGGATATTGATGCCTGTAGGCAGGTGCTGAGGAACACTGCTGAGGCCTCTGTTGTCGCACCAGCAGTATGTTGGACAGCTGCTGCTGCAGAATTCGGTTAGTCCAGCTCCATTCAAGGTAGTCAGTAGAAGAATCAACGCCTTCTTCATGTTCTTGGCCATTTTGCCTGCACAAGATTTAAAACAAGAGGCAGTTCTATATATTGTGTACCAAGTAAATCGTGTACGTGTATTTAATACATTTCATTCCTCCTGAGTTTGATCCATCATTCAAAGATAAGGACGACCGAATGCTATGATTATATATAGTTTTTTAATACATACATCTTTGTATTTTACCATAGCACGGTTAAGTGTATAGGTCATACATGTCAAAGTGACTTCCTTGGGGCTGTATCCATGTCTCAACTGCGAAAATAGTTTCTGAAGAAACTAAACTATATTCATATGCTAAGATGAATGTTCACTGAATTATGTATCTAAGTAGCGTATCAGTTTGTCTCTTTGGTATGAATCATGGCCCTATATTTCTATGGCGGCGGCATCTCAACCCCGGCTCAGCAACTATGGTCGTTCAAAGTACCGGCTACATAGATTTTGGCAAGTGCTTCGTGATAAGCAAACAGCCATAAAACATCAGTTAGGTTTCAAGATAGTCGAAGGCTATTGATCATTGTCAAACTAAACAAAGCGTCACAATTTGACCTCCATAAACAAAGCAAACAGCTCTAAGCATCAAACATCTTGTTATGCAGTGAACTGGCCATTGATGAATTTTAAAGTAAACAACGTGTCATTGTTCAGAATTTGGAATAAGCTTGTTATTATTGTTTTGGGACCAGTAAGCAAAGACGTAATCAGAGGTATGTCCTGATCTTTTGTAAGGACTTTATAGGGAAGCTAACTTCATTGCATGTGTCCTTAAGTCGGTCTTACATGGAATTACACAGCAAAACAGTTCAATATTGACGGTATGCCGCCTCTGGTCATAATTGTTTTCTTTGTTGTCCTTTGGTTATGTCTCTTTTGTATGAATCATGGTCCTACGTTTGTTTTGCGGCGGCATCTCAATCCCCACCCGGCAACACTGGCCATACAGAGTTAGTAACATAGATTGTGCCAGCTGCTTTGTAATCAGCAAACAGCATAATATACTGTCGTACTGAGGTCACCTGAGTAGCGCAGAATATCAGCTCGCTCTAGACACTTGCGATGTAGCCCCGCCTATTGTAAGCTTCTCGCTATTCAGCCCCTGGCGCGAAAGGGAGTAGTCGGCCCACCAAATGACAATAAAACTAACAACAGTAAACCTTGTGATAAGCAAACAGCAGTGAACAAATAGCCTGTAAAGCATCTAAAGGCCATTGATCACGTAAAGTTAGACAAATTGTTACCCATTGACCTGCATAAATAAAGGCGTCTATAAGCAAACAGCTGTTAACATCAGAGAGCTTATTATGCAGTGAAATAGCCATTGATCAATGGCAAAGTAAACAAAGTGTCGTTGTTTTGGGCCGATAAACAAAAGGCATGACCTGAGCCTTTGTAAGAACCAGTGGACCTTTTAGGGAAGCTAAATTCATTTCATGTGCCCTTAACATACGTCAGTCTAACTCGGAAGATACTAGCCTGAGTATTATCCTCCTTAGTTTACTCAGGCTATGGAATTACAGAAACATCTTCAAAGTTCAGTATTTACGATATGCCACCTCTGGTCAGACAATAAGGCGGCAAGTTTTTTCTTGTTGTTCTCCGGCTAAAGTTTGTAAACTGTGGGAGAGACAAATAGTGTCAAGTCAAAGTAGTCATATGGGTCCAGACCGCGAAATTACTCCTTGTGTACTTTGAATGGTTATTCTGACTGTACAAAGTGCAGTGATTGTCCTCAATGAGTAATCAACAGAATTAACTCGCATAATATTTTTCATGTGTAAAACGAAAGTGTTAAAGTATATGTGACGTAAAGAAATGTACAGAAAGCAATCATTGTGCTTATCTAACAATCGCCTCAGATGCAGACGAACTTGCAAATATGCTAACATCGCATAACATAGAAGCTGACATAACTACAAGAATTACTTACTACTACTAACTACAGAAATTACAAAATGGGACCAAATACGTCATTTACCAGCCGACAGTTTGCTTGGTGAATCGAACCTTCTTTCTGTTGCATCAAACCCCGTAACCAGCAAACGTTTTCTCAACCATGTGAGATGTTATACTTACCTAAATAGGACATTATAGAAACATCTCAGATAAAACTATCAAAGTTATTTAATAGTTATTTCCTCTAAGGAAGTAACATAGAAATCATATCAAAAGTGACAAAATGAGCCACTTACCAGCTGCCTGTCACGATGTAAGGGGTACTCAACCCCCTTCCTGCTGGCCATATGCCGTATCCAGCCCAATTTGGAGACCAAGGCTTTCCTTAACGGTGTGAATGTTGATATGATTCCAACGAAATCCTCTCGTGTCTTTACTTGTTCTAAGCCAAGTCCAAGTGTTCTGATTTTTCCTGCCTCCGTCCTAGCCGACACAGACCCTGTTACTAAGTTTTGGCCGTAGAAGGCGTTAGTATCAATTTACTGACATTGGTTGTCAATCGTATATTGTTGTCTAGAAGTGGTTAAATCGCGATTTATTGTTATAGCCGAGTCATATCCCCATGCAAACACACTGGTTGTTTGTACGGGCGTGTATTGTTCCGAGGTGGTTAAATCGTCATTACTGTAATTGCTGATCGTGTATTGTGTTGTAGCTGAGTTATATCCCCATTTATACACCCTGGTTCTTGGTACACCTTTGTACAGACGCTGTTTGGATGTTTGATCATTGTTTAGATTAAAGACTACACGGGCAAAGTGCAACGGTAACACATCGTCAGTCATAGTGACACCTGGGTAAGATGGGATTTGAGTTTTCTAACTCCACACCTGCAGGAAGTACGAATCCAGTACCAAAGGTTTACTTAACCTTGTGAAAGAATTAAGACTTTACCAGTTCTAAGACAAGTCCAAGTGTTCTTGTCTTCCCTGACTCCGTCTCACCCGACACAAACCCTGTAACTACGCTGCAGGTTTGGCTGTAGAGGCAATTAGACTCAATATACTGAGTTACTGACGTTGGCCGTTGGACGTGTATTGTTGTAGTGAGGCGTTTATCACTATTTAGCTACTTTCTTTGTTGGTCGTGTATTGTTGTAGCGCCTGAGTTAAATATCCATTTACATCCTTCCTGACTGTTGGTCCGTCTTTGTACAGAGTGATTACCTACCTCCCCAGACTCTATGTGTTGCGTAAACTAAATTTGTGTGATGCACTATTTTTGATTAATCTAATGGGGGTAAGGTCTTGACCTAGTCATGTCTGTGCGTCTGCCTTTGTTTTGGTGTTTATACCAATCCCAAGACACAATGCAATTACCATGCATCCTCAGTACTAGTACTGCCTTTTTGGCCGTAAAATGACCGCAGAGTTGGACAGGGCTGCA